>NC_140180.1:100682083-100721968 GCF_963971535.1 Notolepis coatsorum
TCGCCCCATGATAATATGTGTCCCTGCCCTTTATCTGTGCCAGGGTTTAAATCTGACTGAGAGTATGATCCTCTTAAAAAAAGTTATGTATTCCTTGATTTCCTTCGTAAAAAAAAATCTCAACAAGGTCCCCCTATAGGGGGACCCTTCTTTTCTTTATCATAAATCGATCAATTAGATCCCCAATTATCATATCATGGGGTATCATTGGAAAGCCACACTCATTGGCTACAACCCTGTGCAAAGATTTTCGAGATCGCCAAATGATTGACGGAGCTAGAGCCCCGGGAGTCGGGGGTGGTAATGTGTACTTTTGCGTACTTTGGGGCACGCCTCACATATCGGCATGTAACTCGAGAACCGCTCAACGGATTTTGTCACCTGAAAGGGCAATCGACAGGCAACAAATAGGGATTTAATTCTATCTATATATTGTATTAAAAGAAATGCACACCCGAGCCACTAGAGGTCGGCAAAGAATCGTTCACATGTGGGCCCTTGGATGTTAAGAGGTTAATGTTTTTAAATATTTGTTTGTGTAGCCAAGAGTAAAGACCATAACCCTATCAAAAACAGTAGTCAAAGTGTATATTTTCATTTTTACCGATGTTTTATACGTTTATCGGAAATACAAATTTATTGGAAAATGCTAATTATCGTAAAAACCGCAAGGAAATGACTAAATCCAGATTCAACCCTGCCATTGGAAAGAGGAGCATTTCCCTATCCATAGATGTATGATTTGGCCATAATAAGGTCAAGGTCAAGGTCAAGGTCAAAAATCGATTATCATTAATTACTGTATCTACAAATCCTTCTGTTAAATCATCTTCCCTTTATTCGTTTGCTTAGATTTTTTGTACACATGATCTCAATAAGGTGGTGAATGAGCTCAGTGAGCATTTTCTCGTACCCCGCAGATTTAACATGATCAAAGATGCAAAAATCATAAATCATAATTTATATTCTCCTTTTCTTCATTACAATTTACTCAGCCTAGTAACAGACACAATATTTCTGACACTGGAAATACATACCCCCAGGTCCCTAGATGTTCCTAGATACCAAGAACATGCAAATTGACCTTGCAGAAGTGGAGCAATCTTCCATTTCCTTAGGCATGTAGGCGAAATATTCCTACAGCTTAACAGGTCAAGAAGGGCCCTTGGCAATTATTACAACAAAGAGGAGTTTAATAAATTTTCCAGGCCATAGCGTTTTCTTTATTATTTTTCAACTTTCCATGATACGATATGCAGTCTAGCAAAAGATTATGACAATCTAACCCAATATCTGTCGACTTGAAATCATTCATTTTCAGTGCGTGCTACATCAAAAACATGGTTTAATGATGATGTAGTATGGTTCTATTCAGTACCTCAATATAATCCAGTGCGTTAATGTAGAAAAAATCTTTCTCGACAGCAATTTTTTGTTTATTGAGAGGAAGGAGCTCAGCATTAGTTTTGATAACATTGAGTTTGAATCACTCTTCATAGAAATACCAAGTTCCAGTACTTTTGGTGGGAAAATTGTTATAATCGGTTGCATTTATCGTCCACCTGATGCTGCTGTTGGTATCTTCAGTGATGCTCTGTCTTCTACCGTGGAGTTGATAACTAACAAGGGAAAGACTTCAACATTAACAGCCCACTCAAAAGTAAGTAATTTATCAAGTGTTTATATATTAAGCTGTAGTGTAAAGCACGTGCTGTGAAGGGTGCTATATAAATAAAAGTCATTCATTCATTCAAGTGAGTTTCTGAATATTCTTTATGCTTTCTTACTTTTAACCTCTCATCTACAAACTAACTAGGATAACAAGTTCATCTGAAACTTTGATTGACAACATATTTACAACTTATTTTGTATTTTATTTTTTTATTATTTTTTAAACAAACATATAAACAAACATGACAACACACGATAAGATATACAAGCATTAATTGTCAGGGCACATCCAATGAGATCACATTTTAGTTAGTTGTCTTATATAAGATATACCCCTAATACCTGTTATCTAAAAAAACCTACACACATATGCTCAGCTCGAACCCCCCCCTCCCGGACCCCACCTTGAGAAGTACCTCCACTATCCCTCGCACCTAACCAGACACTACCATTATAAGCTAGCTTTTATTCTCTCCACCACTTCTAACCACATTGACATTTTGGATTCATTGAGACCCAGAATTCTTGCTGTAGATATTTCATGGTAAATTACATCGAGATATGTAAGAAACCAAACTTTACGGCAAATTTTTTCCGGTTGAAACCAGCGTGATGCGATCAGCTTTTTGGCTACTGTGATACCCGATAAAACCAATCTCTTTAGCTGTGGATTCACTGCAAACTCAAAAACATCATTCAATAATAATACCGAGGGGTGTACAGGTATATTCCAAGATACGAGTTTTGAAATTTGTTGGGTCACATCTTTCCAGAATGCCTTAACTGGTGAGCAGTCCCAATACATGTGCATAAATGTCCCTTCGTCCCCATTTGCACATTGGGTGCATTTGGAATCTTGTTTAAGCCCCATTCGGCACAGTCTTATAGGAGTCAAGTATGTCCTGTGAATATAGTTAAGATTGATTTGTTGATGATCCGGGTTCCTTGATGTAAGTCGGACATTTGCCCAGGCTCCTTGCCAATCAAAGTCATTTTCCAGGTCTGGTATATCCCTCCTCCAGACAGAGTCAAGTTGGAGGGTTTCATACGAGGACGTTAGTAATTGATGATACAATTCTGAAACAAAACCTCTCGATGTCTCTCTTGCGTAGAAGAATTTGTGGTATCTGTGGTGTTCAATTGGTCTGTCTAATAGAACACTGTGAGACTTCAAACATAGCTCTAACTGTTTGTGAAAAAGCCATGTGGACTTGGTGAGATAAAAACTTTTGCGTATTTCTTTATCACTACAAAAACCCTGTTTGTTAAAAACATCCCCTAATGAGTGTATGCCTTGCTCTTCCCATATAGGGAATCTTATAGGTCGTTTTCCAATTAAGAGTGCATTGTTATTGAATAAGGGAGTATGATTGTGCCATTTTTGTGGGTTAGGATATTTTTTTTGTGATTCACGCCATATCCGGATCGCATGAGTAATTATGGGGCCAAATTTTCGTTCACAGTGCTTGATTGGTAGTTTAGTGTATGCTATGTCCTTCAGTCTATGTGGGGCTACTATGTTTTCTTCTATTTTTCTCCAGGATGCTAATGCTTGGGAGTCAAACCATCTTGTCAATGGACTTAATGTGTACGCCTTAAAATATAGGAAAAAATCTGGAAATGCCATGCCACCATCTGCTTTATTTCTCTGTGCGGTGGATCTTTTTATACGTGGTGGTTTGTTATTCCAAATAAATTTGTATGTGGAGGAGTGTAATCTTTTCCAGTAACCCTCTGGAGGGGGTAACGGTAGCATTGAACTGAAGAAGTTGATTTTAGGTAGTACATCCATCTTAACTATTGATATCCGTGCTTGTACTGTGTTTTTAAGTTTTGCCCATCTATCAAGGTCGTCTTTGATTTTGTTTTGGATTTTTGTGTAGTTGTGCTTCACCGTTTGTCTTATGGTAGGGAATATTTCCACTCCCAAGCATCTGAAATGTTTTACCATCGGTATCTGTCCTGGGAGGGTTGTATCTTTTTTTGCAGGGGTGTTAAGTGGAAGGAAAGCCGACTTCGGCCAATTTATCTTAAATCCCGATAAATCACCAAAGTCCTCAATCAACTTGAGCAGATGAGGCAATGTGGTGTTGGGGTTTTGCATGAACAATATTACATCGTCCGCATATAAACAAATTTTTTGTTGTGTGCCCTTGATTACGATTGGTTCTATGGATTGGGATTGTCTTATATATTGTGCTAAAGGCTCTAATGATAGATTGAACAGTCCGGGACTAAGAGGACAACCCTGTCTGGCAGAGCGTGATACCGGAAATATTTGGGAGATGATTGTGCCTGTTGTAATCATGGCCGATGGGTCTTTGTATAATACTTTAATCATATCGATGAATCCTTTTCCTAACCCCATCCTTTCTAGCACTGCCCACAGATACGACCATTCCAGCCTGTCAAAGGCCTTCATAGCATCCAGGGACAGCATCGCCTTAGGTATGGTGTCCTCCTTGTCGGCATCAAGTACGTGCAGTATACGTCTTATGTTCTCAGTGATCAGGCAACCTCCTATGAAGCCAGTTTGGTCCGGGTGAACTAAAGACGTCATATGCTTTTGTAATCTGATGGCTAATACCTTAGAGTACAGTTTGATATCTGTTCCGAGGAGGCTTAAAGGTCTATAACTACCGCACTCGTTGGGGTCTTTGTCTTTTTTAAGGAGGACTGTTATGAGTGCAATATTGTCATTTTTATGGAAGTTCCCCTCCTTGACTGAGTATAAGATCATATTTAGTAATAAGGGGCCAATTATGTCCCAACAAGAAAGGTACATTTCTGATGGGAAACCGTCTCTTCCAGGAGCCTTACCACTTTTCATTGCGGTTATGGCCTTTTTGAGTTCCTCTAGTGTGATCGGTGTTTCTAACTGTTTAGCGTCATCCTCTGAAAGTTTAGGGAGAATAATTTGATTAAGAAATGTGTCCATTTTGTTTTGATCGAAGGTCATTTCTGATTTATATAAGTCGGAGTAGAATACTTTGAATGTATCGTTTATTTTTACAGGATCTGTTACAAGTACTTGTTGTGCTCTAATGGTAGTTATATCTGCAAATGTTGCATTCATTCTTAATCGCATGGCTAATAGGTGGCTGGGTTTGGAACCATGGGAGTACTGCTGTTGTCTTGTGCTGCGTATTTGTATTTCCGATTGTTGTCTGTATATGGCATTGATCTCTATTTTTAGTACGTTAACTTGATTTTCTAGTCGAGTTGAGTTGTTGTATTTCAGAGAATTAAATAACGTTGAGTAAAGCGTTTCCAGCTCAGCGCGTTTCCAGCTCAGCCATTTACAACTTATTTTGATCATACAATCAACTCTGGTTTATTGCTAACTGACATTTCGGATCATATTCCAGTTTAAAAAATGTTTCTAAACAAATCTAGTCCACAAGAAAATCCTGAGAGGATGAAAGGTTGTACGCATAGCGGGTAATGAAGGCTAGGTAGGCTAAGCCTACTCAAATGTTATGCTGGGAATTTTGAAAATGATATATAATATATGTGCGCAGCATTAGGCTACTATATATTGTTTGTGTTGTCGCTGCAGCCCTCTGGTGACAATCAGGTGATGTTGCACGTGCGCATGACTCCCAATAGCCTCCCCTAATGTTCGGCTCACCTGCCGCACATGGTTATACGTTCAAGTGAAATGAGGACTAATTTAAAGCCTTGATGGAGGAGGTTTCTTGGGAGGAGGTGCTCAATCATAATGATGCAGAATTTTGTGTTTTTTGATCATATTCTAATGTGGCACAGTTCTGCCTGACCCCAGCCCTGAACCAGGACCCCAGGTCTGCTATATAGCCTCACATCCTGGACCCCTGCTGCAGCCTGCTCTACCCTGCTCACCCTGGACCCCTGTTCACCCTGGACCCCTGCTCACCCTGGACCCCTGCTCACCCTGGACCCCTGTTCACCCTGGACCCCTGCTCACCCTGGACCCCTGCTCACCCTGGACCCCTGTTCACCCTGGACCCCTGCTCACCCTGGACCCCTGCTCACCCTGGACCCCTGCTCACCCTGGACCCCTGCTCACCCTTGACCCCTGCTGCAGCCTGGACCCCTGTTCACCCTGGACCCCTGCTCACCCTGGACCCCTGCTCACCCTGGACCCCTGCTGCAGCCTGGACCCCTGCTGCACCCTTGACCCCTGCTCACCCTGGACCCCTGCTCACCCTGGACCCCTGCTGCAGCCTGGACCCCTGCTGCACCCTGGACCCCTGCTCACCCTGGAACCCTGCTCACCCTGGAACCCTGCTCACCCTGGACCCCTGCTCACCCTGGACCCCTGCTCACCCTGGACCCCTGCTCACCCTGGACCCCTGCTCACCCTGGACCCCTGTTCACCCTGGACCCCTGCTCACCCTGGACCCCTGTTCACCCTGGACCCCTGTTCACCCTGGACCCCTGCTCACCCTGGACCCCTGCTCACCCTGGACCCCTGTTCACCCTGGACCCCTACTCACCCTGGACCCCTGCTCACCCTGGACCCATGCTCACCCTGGACCCCTGTTCACCCTGGACCCCTGCTCACCCTGGACTTCGCTCTCCACCACTGGACCGGATCACATACTCTCAGACCTCAATAAATACACCCAGCATTGGGTTTTCTCTTCACTCTGTGTTCTGCTGTGTTCTGCGTCTGGGTCTCTGGTCTGGCACCTTAACAAAGTGATTCAAGTATATTTACTGATTATTGTCAATATCAGTTTTACCCTGTATTTCTAAAGTCCTTGATAAACTAGTATATCCAAGACTATAAACACATTATGGATGAGAGCAACATACTGCACAATTATTAATAGGCATAATTAAATTGTTGGACCTCTGTTGTTTTTTATTTATATAAATGACCTACCTAGGGTCTGCAAAGATGTGTTGCCTATTTAATTTTATGATGACACAAGTGTTGTTGTTTCACATGAAAACTTTCTCTATGCGACACTAGGTGAATGAATGAATGAAAACTTTTATTTAAAATGCGGACACCACAGCTACATTGGACTAGTCACAGTGTGTTGTTTTGCCTGTTTATAGCACATGTGCTAGTTTTCAACACTAGTCCATTGAGGCTTTTCTAAGATTGAATAAAATGAACAGTATAATACAGAATTAAAATCAGAACAAATAGTTACCAGAACAAGAGTCCATGATCAAAACAACAAAACCAGTCTGCGTCTACTGTGAGCACTGCTGCTTTGATTTCAGCCATACTTTTAGTCCTCTGTTGAAGATGTTGACATTGGACTCCAGTTTTAGAGTTCCATAAGTAAGGTGGAAGTAGGGTTGAATACGTCTCATGGGGGACTATGCGACACTAGGTGGAAGTAGGGTTGAATATGTCTCAGGGGGGACTATATAAAACTAGGTGGAACTAGGGTTGAAAAGTCTCATGGGGGACTATGCGACACTAGGTGGAAGTAGACAGAGAAACTTAACAACTGTGCACTGGGCTGTTTTTCCCCATCTTCTCCCCTAACGAGGAAGAAAGCCAGAAAGAGAGAGGAAAAGAGAGAAAACTAGAGAGAAAACTTGAGAGAAAGAGAGATAAGATAGGAGAGAGATACATTTGAAAGCAAAAGAGACTGAAAATGGAATGAAAGGAAAAATAAGAAAGAAAGAAAAAAGAAAGAAAGAAAGAAAGAAAGAAAGAAAGAAAGAAAGAAAGAAAGAAAGAAAGAAAGAAAGAAAGAAAGAAAGAAAGAAAGAAAGAAAGAAAGAAAGAAAGAAAGAAAGAAAGAAAGAAAGAAAGAAAGAAAGAAAGAAAAAAAAGAAAAAGAAAGAAAGGCAGAGAGATACAGATAGAGTGTGAGAGAGAGAGAGCGAGAGAGAGAGAGAGAGAGAGAGCGAGAGAGAGAGTGTGTGTGTGTGTGAGAGAGAGAGAGAGAGAGAGAGAGAGAGAGAGAGAGAGAGAGAGAGTGAGAGTGTGAGAGAGAGAGAGAGAGAGAGAGAGAGAGAGAGAGAGAGAGAGAGAGAGAGAGAGAGAGAGAGAGAGAGAGAGAGAGAGAGAGAGAGAGAGGGGGAGTAATTTAGAATACAATAAAATTCCCTAAGACCATCTACTAATGCTCTGGTGTGACACAAATCAAATTACAACATTAGGATCTGAACAGGTACAGTATGTCGATGGTGACTCTGAGAGATGAAAAAGGATTCACTTATAATAGACTTAATTCCCTCTCGGGAATTGAACCTCTGAGCAACCGTGACCAGGCACGTGCACACATAGAGCCCAAGGGGTGCTTGAGCAAAATATTAGCTGTTTGCACGGCTTCCTCAGCGTGCCTCTCCGCGGACCTATATATTTTATGCATAGCGTGGTGGTGATGATGATGATGATGATGATAGAAACCGTTGTGGCCCATACAGTTGAATGCTGGTATTATACTCACTGAGGGACACAAAGAAGTCAAGTCCCATGGGATTTGGGAATCTCAAATACAAATCGGGATTGGAATAAAAAATGCATTATATTAAACAATACAGAATATAACTTCTTGGGGTCTGTAGGGTAAGCACTTATTCCCTCCGCCCTGAACATTTATGGAGATGTATGGGCCTTTTAAGTCAGTGATAAAAGTGTCTTTCAAGGATAAGTGAGCTCCTGCACTGATTATTATAGTTCAATATTCAATATTTGATCACCAAAACCCCCCAAAAAGCATAAAAAGGGGCCCCCTCGCCCGAAAAGGGCCCTTAAAAATTGGGCTTGTACGCCATGCGCGCGCTCAGTTAAAACACACACAGGCCTAGTGCCCTTTTCAGCCTTTGAGCACCTGCTCCTCTAAAGTCCTGTGCATGTCCCTGACCGTGACAGCTGTGTCCTGATGAAAAGATTGGAATAAAAAAAAAAGATTAAAGTTAAAGGATTAAATGCAGCCATAAAAAAGGTCAGGAATGCTCATTCATGAATACAAATAATGAAATTAGATGACTTCAGTGGGCTGGTTTCATCCAATCAGATGACTTCAGTGGACTGGTTTCATCCAATCAGATGACTTCAGTGGGCTGGTTTCATCCAATCAGATGACTTCAGTGGGCTGGTTTCATCCAATCAGATGACTTCAGTGGGCTGGTTCCATCCAATCAGATGACTTCAGTGGGCTGGTTTCATCCAATCAGATGACTTCAGTGGGCTGGTTCCATCCAATCAGATTACTTCAGTGGGCTGGTTGCATCCAATCAGAGGACTTCAGTGGGCTGGTTCCATCCAATCAGAGGACTTCAGTGGGCTGGTTCCATCCAATCAGATGACTTCAGTGGGCGTATTAGTGCAAACATAAAGTACAGCGGTGGAAGCAGAGATGGTCTACAGGTTGGACAAGTGGGCTTGTGACTGGAAGGACGTCTGTTAGATCGCTTAGACCGGCAGCAAGAGTCTGGGCTGGGATGTACTCTCCCCACTACTCAATACCAACTGCTGAAGTGCCCTTGAGCAAGGCACTTAACCCCTAACTAAGGAGTGGTGGTCCTAGTGGTCAACAGTGTCAGACTGTGGCTGTACTGGGCATCTCTTAGTTGTCATTGTCAACAGGGTCAGACTGTGGTTGTACTGGGCAGCTCCTAGTGGTCAACAGTGTCAGACTGTGGTTGTACTGGGCAGCTCCTAGTGGTCAACAGTGTAACACTGTGGTCATACTGGGCAGCTCCTAGTGGTCAACAGTGTCAGACTGTGGTTGTACTGGGCAGCTCCTAGTGGTCAACAGTGTCACACTGTGGTCGTACTGGGCAGCTCCTAGTGGTCAACAGTGTCAGACTGTGGTCTTACTGGGCAGCTCCTAGTGGTCAACAGTCTCAGACTGTGGTTGTACTGGGCAGCTCCTAGTGGTCAACAGTGTCAGACTGTGGTTGTACCGGGAAGCTCCTAGTGGTCAACAGTGTCAGACTGTGGCTGTACTGGGCAGCTCCTAGTGGTCAACAGTGTCAGACTGTGGTTGTACTGGGCATCTCCTAGTGGTCAAGAGTGTCAGACTGTGGTTGTACTGGGCAGCTCCTAGTGGTCAACAGTGTCAGCCTGGTTGTACTGGGCAGCTCCTAGTGGTCAACAGTGTCAGACTGTGGTCTTACTGGACAGCTCCTAGTGGTCAACAGTGTCAGACTGTGGTCTTACTGGGCAGCTCATAGTCGTCAACAGTGTCAAACTGTGGTTGTACTGCGCAGCTCCTAGTGGTCAACAGTGTCAGACTGTGGTTGTACTTGGCAGCTCCTTTGGGTCAACAGTGTCACACTGTGGTCGTACTGGGCAGCTCCTAGTGGTCAACAGTGTCAGACTGTGGTCGTACTGGGCAGCTCCTAGTGGTCAACAGTGTCATAATGTTGTCTTACTGGGCAGCTCCTAGTGGTCAACAGTGTCAGACTGTGGTCTTACTGGGCAGCTCCTAGTGGTCAACAGTGTCACACTGTGGTTGTACTGGGCAGCTCCTAGTGGTCAACAGTGTCAGACTGCGGTTGTACTGGACAGCTCCTAGTAGTCAACACAGTGTCAGACTGTGGTTGTACTGGGCAGCTCCTAGTGGTCAACAGTGTCAGACTGTGGCTGTACTGGGCAGCTCCTAGTGGTCAACAGTGTCAGCCTGGTTGTACTGGGCAGCTCCTAGTGGTCAACAGTGTCAGACTGTGGTCTTACTGGGCAGCTCCTAGTGGTCAACAGTGTCAGACTGTGGTTGTACTGGGCAGCTCCTAGTGGTCAACAGTGTCAGACTGTGGTTGTACCGGGCAGCTCCTAGTGGTCAACAGTGTCAGACTGTGGTTGTACCGGGCAGCTCCTAGTGGTCAACAGTGTCAGACTGTGGTTGTACCGGGCAGCTCCCAGGTGTGAATGTGTGGAACTGTGTGAGATGAGCAGGGTGTTGATAGGAAACAGCCTCCGTCCTCAGTGAACCTACAGGGTATCTACCTACGGGTAGATAAAGACGATACGATGAAACGATATGTGGAAATGGCCTGCAGGTAGAGAGAGAGCGACCTTGATCTCCGACCCTGACAGGAGTGTGTATTTTGAGCAGCAAAATGGACGCAAGGCTGGTTTTACATCTATGTCGACCATGTCTGCCAAAGTGCAAAGGCACTGAACTGCTCCAGTGGCTTGTAATGCCGGCGACTTTGCGCAATGACCTCTCTGATGAAACACATGCAGTATGTGTAGGGGAATTTGTATCTAAGGGGGATATGTGGAAAGATATATTTCATTGTGTAAATCTACCATAGGATTATTTGCATAATATCCTGAGTGTTGGTAGGTGCAGCTTTAGGGCACTGGTGGAGGTGCAACAGGCAGAACTCCAGGTAAAGTAGCTGTACCTTCTTTATTTGTTTGTAAAGTTCATAATCAGAACATGGTGCTAAATGTTCTTAATTGTTGGGATGAATATGGTTATTCTGCTAAACTAACAAGCTAAGCTGTTGAGTCTCTCTCTCCTCCTCTGGCTCACAGTGTCCAGTACTGTATAGGCTACAGTAGATGACAACACACGTTTTAAATGAAGCGCCCAGAGTCGTATTTCAAGAGAAATATGCCTCTACCCCCCCTGGTCTGTACAGTGCTTCAGAAATTCAACCAGTACCACAATCAGATGAAACAGAAAGACAGAAAGTATTCAGATAAAGTACAACAACTAAACAATTAAATACACTGTACATAGGTCACAGATCGACCTATATCGACATTGACGTAAATTAACAGGTTAGTAGGTTCCCAGACATAGTGGACAGACACAATGAGTGAAAAGAAGTAACAATTAATTGTATTGTACAATCAATCAGTGCATCAAAGTACAAGAAACACAAAATAGGGGAAATGTCCCTTTTTTCCACTGGTGCTTTGGAATAATGAACAAACGTGCTGAAAAGTTTTCAGACATAATGCTTTGTAATGAGGTTGGGAGAGATTAAACACAGAAGATCCAGTGACAGATGTTTCAATGATGAAAAGATTTAGAATCGTAAAGGCTGTATGAGAAATGAGAATAAGATGAAAAGGGTTCACAATGCTTTGATGATAAATAAGAAGAACACCTCAATAGGACTGGGTTAGGTTAAGATTAAAATGTTTTCAAAGTACAACCCACTTATTACTGATTATGAGCCTATAACTAATATATTAGATTTTCTTTATTCTTTTTTTATTATTCCAAGTCAGTAATGTAATCATCTTACTTCCACTTACTTTTACTTTGCCACTAGAGTTGGTACACAATATAAACTTAACCTGTTAAGCCTTAAGGTCCCCCTATAGGGGACCCTGCTTTTCTTTATCATAAATCGAGCCATTTATTCTAATTTTTGTAATCACATTTCTGTAAAATGTTTAACAAACTCTTAAGCCCTACGTCATTTATTCGCGTCTAAATCATCCGGTTTCCGATGCAATGCGGCGAGATCTTTATAAACTCATATTTAGCTAATAACACTTAAAATCATTGGTAAACAAACGTAGTGCTGAAAATATACACATTGACTACTGTTTTGACAGGATTAGGGTCTCTTGGCTACATTTGAAAAAGAAACGCAACATTAACTCATTGGGCGCCAAAAACTAGTATACTCGTGTTTGGATCCTTTGATATTTTTCCTTTGATCCCCGTTCTAAACACTCGCTTGCAGCTGCCTGTGTCTCCCTGGTACAGCTGCCTACATTGGAATTGCAAGGATGATCGAATCCCTCCAGATGGCATAGTGGAGTCAAACAAAAAGCGGGGCGATCAGTCTTAAATGAAGGCAGCTATACAGAGTAGTCAAGTCAAGTCAAGTCAAGTCAAGAGTTTTATTTGTCACGGCATACAAGTATACAATGAAATGCGGGGGGTCTTGCCCGCAACGATGTGCATAATACAATAGTAATATATAATACGAATCCAATATAACGACATTGTGCAATAAAACAAGTAAACAAAGTAGGGCATATCGGTATATGTACATGAGTTATTTACAGAGCATGGTAGGACATGCTAGGTCCTGTGGTAGTGCAATACACTGTTAGCTACGGATGAGGCACTGGGTCTTTATGTACACTGTTATCTTCTTCTTTTTCTTTCGGCTTTTCCCGTCAGGGGTCGCCACAGCGGATCATCCGTTTCCATCTGTTTCTGTCATCTGCGTTGTCCTCCGTCACTCCCACTGCCTGCATGTCCTCCTTCACTGTGTCCATAAACCTCCTCTTGGGCCTTCCCCTCTTCCTCTTTCCTGGCAGCTCCATCTCCAGCATCCTCCTCCCGATATACCCCACCTCCCTCCTCCGCACATGTCCAAACCATCTCAGTCTTGCTTCTCTCACTTTCTGACTGAACTGCTCAACATGGGCCGTTCCTCTGATGTAGACATTTTCGATTTTGTCCAACCTTGTTACTCCCAGAGAGAACCTTAACATCTTCATCTCTGCCACCTCCAGCTCCGCCACCTGCTTGTTGGTCAGCGCCTCTGTTTCTAGACCATACAGCATAGCTGGTCTCACTACCGTGCTGTATACCTTTCCCTTTACTCTTGCTGGTACCCTTCTATCGCAGATCACCCCTGTCATCCTTCTCCACCCGCACCACCCGGCCTGCACTCTCTTCTTCACCTCCCTACCACAGTCCCCATTACTTTGGACTGTTGACCCCAAGTACTTAAACTCGTCCACTTTTGGTACCTCTACTCCTTGCATCATCACCACCCCTCTGTCTTCCTTCCCGTTCACACACATATACTCGGTTTTGCTTCTGCTCACCGTCATCCCCCTTCTCTCCAGGGCTTGCCTCCACTTCCCCAGGTTCTCTTCCACCTGCTCCCTGCTCTCACTACAGATTGCGATGTCATCTGCGAACATCATGGTCCACGGGGACTCCTGCCTGACCTCGTCTGTCAGCCTGTCCATCACTACTGCAAACAAGAAAGGACTGAGGGCCGACCCTTGGTGCAATCCTACCCCGACCTTGAACCCTTCCGTCACTCCCACTGCACACCTCACCACAGTCGCACTGCCCTCATACATGTCCTGTACTACCCTCACAAACTTTTCAGCTACTCCTGACTTTCTCATACAGTACCACACCTCCTCTCTTGGTACCCTGTCATACGCCTTCTCTAGGTCTACAAAGACGCAATGCAGCTCCTTCAGGCCTTCTCTATACTTCTCCATTAACATTCTAAGGGCGAACAATGCGTCTGTCGTGCTTTTCCCTGGCATGAACCCATACTGCTGCTCACTAATCCTCACCTCTCCTCTTAACCTAGCCTCCACTATCCTTTCCCATAGCTTCATGCTGTGGCTGATCAGCTTTATTCCCCTGTAGTTGCTGCAACTCTGTGCGTCTCCCTTATTCTTAAAAATCGGCACTAGCACACTTTGCCTCCACTCCTCTGGCATTTTCTCGTTTTCCAAGATGTTGTTGAACAATCTTGTTAGAAAAACCACTGCCATCTCGCCTAGGCATCTTCAGGCCTCCTCTGGTATGTCATCTGGGCCTACCGCCTTCCCACTCTTCATCCTCTTCAAAGCTGCCCTCACTTCCTCCTTACTGATCTGTTGCACTTCCTGGTTCACTGCCTATGTACAATGTACTGCCTATGTACACTGTTATACAATGCTATATTATACAATCTCAAGTTATACTATACTATTCTTAAAGTGACCTTTCCTTTTGTAAAGTGACCATAAGTGTGAGCGTGTGCAGCATGAGTGTGTGTGTGCTCATGTTAAAGTGGCTGCTAGTGTGTGAACGTGTACAGTGTGTATGTTGTGTGTGTGCTCATGTGTGCTTGTGTGTGGAGAGTTCAGTGTTCAAGGCTCTGATGGCCTGGGGGAAGAAGCTGAGCCGAAGTCTCTCTGTCCTAGTTGCTGGTGTTCGCAGGCGTTTGCCTGACCGCAGCAGCATGAACAGGCTGTTGTTGGGGTGGTGAGGGTCTTTCATTATTCTGCAGGCTTTGGATTTGCACCTCTTGTTGTATAGGACCTGCAGGGGTGGTAGTGCAATACCCGTGGTATGCTCGGCTGAGTGCACCACTCTCTGTATGGCCTTCTTGTCCTGTGCCGTGCTGTTTCCATACCAGGCAGTGATGTTTCCAGTCAAGATGCTCTCTACAGCTCCGTAGTACCCCCAAGGACTTTGGACTACTTAAAATAGACTCCCCCTTCCACCTGATGGACACATACTATGTACCTGTACTACTATTATTTATTATTTATATACATACAGAACTGCTCCACATGGTTTTTAATATGTCATGTTTTAAGTACTGTAGTTTTAATGTAGTTGGTGTTTTTTTTATATAGTGGTCTTTTTATTGTAGTTTTAACAATTTTTTTTATATGGTGAGTGTCTATTGTGACTGTATGTTTGTCTTTCAACCACTGCACAAATGAAGTTCCGAAAGGAAAATAAGTTGAAGTAAAGTTGAGTAGAATGACTGGAGTATCTTCCCAGATACTCTGAACTTCCTTAACTGTCAGGTGGTAAAGGCGCTGCTTCGCCTTTTTTACGATTGAGTCTATGTGTGATCCTCTGAGATGTGGACCCCCAGGTACTTGAAGCTGTTCACCCTGTCCACGGTAGCCCCGTTTATCCTCAGTGGTGTGTGTGTCTCCTGCTGTCTCCTCCTAAAATCCACAATCAGCTCCTTGGTTTTACCAATGTTCAGGAGCAGGCTGTTGTCCTGGCACCAGCGTTCCAGTACCTCAACCTCCTCCTGGTAGGCCTTCTTGTTGTTGTCCGAGATCAGCCCCACCACCACTGTGTTGTCCGCAAACTTCACTATGGAGTTGGAGCTGAACTTGGCCACACAGTCATGTGTGTATAGTGAATACAACAGGGGGCTCAGAACACAGCCCTGGGGGGACCCCGATGCTCAGGGTGATGGTGTTGGAGGTCTGACCCCCCACCCTGACCGCCTGGGGCCTTTCACTCAGAAAGTCCAGTATCCAGGCGCTCAGAGCGGAGCTCAGACCCAGCTCGATCAGCTTGTCCACCAGTCTGGTGGGGACTATGGTGTTGAACGCTGAGCTGTAGTCAATGAACAACAGTCTCACATAGCCCCCCTTCTGACGGTCTAGGTGAGAGAGGGTGCTGTGCAGTACTTGGGAGACCGCATCATCAGTGGACCTGTTTGGCCTGTATGCAAATTGCATAGGGTCCATATCACTGGGGAGGGAGGCACAAATGTGATCCTTGACCAGTCTCTCAAAACATTTCATGGCCACAGAGGTGAGTGCCACCGGCCTGTAGTCAATGAGACATGTTGGGGAGGATTTCTTTGGTACCGGGATAATGGTAGACATCTTGAAGCAGGCAGGGACCACTGACTCCGCCAGGGATAGATTAAATATGGTGGTGAACACAGGGGCTAGCTGGTTAGCACAGGACTTAAGTATGCATCCTGTTATTCCATCTGGGCCAGCAGCCTTTCTGGTGTTCACCTGCATAAATGCTCTTCTCACACTGTGTACCGTCAATGAGAGAGCGTCCCTGCCCCCCCTCGGATGCCCCCTCCACAACAGCCGGCGCGCCAGTGACGTCACTAGCCGTTGAGCTAGCGGCGCCACTGTTTGCTCCAAACCGCACGTAAAAGGAATTGAGCTGGTCCGCGAGAGAGGCATCGTCGCTCCCCATTGAGGGGGCGCTGACTTTGTAGTAAGTTATCGTCCTCAGTCCCCGCCATAAGCCTCTTGTGTCATTCTGTGCCATTAGTGCCTCCATTTTGTCAGCATATGTACTTTTCGCAAGTTTAACAACCTTGCGCAGAGTGTAGACTGTTGTCTTGTACTCTTCCATGTTTCCTGTCTCTCTGCCCAGGTTGTAGGCAGTGGTGCGAGTTTTCAGAGCTGCTCTGATAGTACTGTCCACCCACGGTTTCTGGTTTGGGAACACCCTCGCCTTCTTTGTGGGGATGATACTATCAGCTAAGATTGGTATGAAGCTAACAACAGTGTCTGCGAACTCGCTGATGTCACTGGCGCTTCCCTCGAACATATCCCAATCGACGTCTTCGAGGGCGTCCTGAAGCGTGGCCTCTGATTGGTCGGACCATCTCTTTACCCCACGTGACACGACGGCGTCACATGATCTCTGCCTGTAAGCAGGATAGAGGAAAATGGAGTCATGATCAGATGTGCTTGTAGCTCCCGCTAATTGTAGCCGGCTCTGAACGGGGTGTAGCAGTGATCGAGCGTGTTTCCCCCTCTGGTGGAGCAGGCGATGTGCTGAAAAAAGGATCACTTTCTTCAGATTTGCCTGGTTGAAATCGCCGGCAATGACCATGGCTGCGTCCGGGTGTTTTATCTGGTGGATGTTGAGATGCGACTGTAGCTCCGCCAGAGCCCTGGCGGTGTTCGCTTGGGGAGGGATGTACACTGCAGTCATGATAATCGCGGTAAACTCTCGGGGAAGGTGGAATGGGCGACATTGAATGGCCAGATGCTCCAGGTCCGGCGAGCATGAACGGGAGAGTATCTTGATCTCCTTGGGGCTAACCCAGTCGTTGTTGGTCAGAAGACAGACACCTCCGCTGATGCTCTTCCCGTAGGCTTCTGTGCGGTCCGCTCAGAAGACGGTGAAGGAGTCCGAGGGAGAGATGCTGTGGTCCGGAGTCGATGGTTCCAACCATGTCTCCGTGAAGCACATGATGGTACAGTCCCTCACCTCTCGCTGGAATCGGACCTGCGCCCGTAAATCGTCCATCTTACCCTATAGCGAGCGTGCATTCGCCAGAAAGATGGATGGGATCGCCGGACGGTAAGCAGATCTTTTTAACCTTAATCTGATTCCACTTATCCTGCCTCTATGCTTCTTCTTGCCGTCGCATTTCTCTTTGTCTCTGGCCCGCCTGATCTCCGGTGGCCAATCTTGGCATAAAGTGTCTCTAAACTCCTCTTTAAGTCTGGAGTTTAGGTCAATAAGTGACTGGCGGTCATATGACGTCCCTGCTAGTGTTGTTTCCATAAAAAAGTAGTACAAATAAACATAATGACTAAAAGTAAGCACAATCGTTGCGGAGCAAAACCAATGGCGACTAACCTGAGCCGCGCCATACTACTGCAAACTCAGTAAACTCAGAGCTTCAGATTGTAGGCCAAGCTGCCAATAATGTTGACTGGTTAGACTTGCTAGCTAACACTAACAGCTTAGTAGGCCAACAAACGTATGACACAGCTAATGCTAAGTTAGTAGCTGCTACTCATATTTTGTATTGTGTTGCAGCTGATCCCTTCTGCAACCATGTAGCTACAACATGAAACGGCACTGTCACTGTTGAGTGACAGCTAAAACTACTTCCTTTGTAATAGCACTGTGGCCAATGCCCATCAACTGTCATCCAGCTTCTTTAGCTATATTTGTTAAATTAGTTGATGTGTTAGGGGCACAGTTGCTCAGATTCAGATTCAGGTAACTTTAACCCTTGAGAGTCGAAAGTCCTGTTTGCACCCGTGGGTGGAGAACAAAAGGATTTAGAATTTCTCCCAAATGCTCAGAAAGTACCTATTTTCAGAAATCGGTAGAAAATAGAAAAATGACATTTTCGAGTGCTTTGAGATGTTATATATATGTATCCTTACTTGCTAAACGTAATACAACTTGTAAATACGTTTAATTCTTGCTAGATGGTATGAATGTAATTATCTCCGTTTGCCGTAGAACTACATCCCGTCAAGAAACGCACATACACGCACGCATGCACACACACAAGAGTGGCGTGTGCGCTGTGAAAAGGTGTTAAGACCCCGCAGAGGTGAGAGGTATCAGCCTACCCCCCATCCAAATTCTAAACAACAGATTGGCTTTTCTGTTCTGCTTTTGTGTGTATGTGTGTGCGCTGGGCTGCTTCGCAATTGTCATTTCATAATAGACACGCAGCGTGGACCACTCTGTAACAACTCATCTCGAGCTGCTTCTTTTTTTTGTGAACACATTTTTTTATAATTTTTTTGACATAACATAAAACTAGACACACAAGCATTACAGTAAATATCCACAATAAATCACAGGATTATACATTCCAATATTTGAATCAATATAAATGTAGTTTACGAGATATATACATTATACTTGCAATACAATACATACATATGCTCTTACTCGCTCTTCTCCCCCCCCCCAGGACCCCCTTGGATAATCCATCCATTATTTTGCTTCTAACCTAGGATTACAATTCATATGCTAACCTTTATTCTCTCCACCACTTCTTTTTTTTTTTTTTATTGGTCTTTTTCCCCCTCCATTTTTCCTCCGATTTTCTCCCATCCCAATGTTAGTCGTATGCCAATTCCCAGTCCCTTCCTGGTCGCTGCGCTTTACCCCCCACAGTCAGATCATTTGGGAGAGTGGAGGCTACCACGTGCTTCCTCCGACACACGTCCAGCCAATCACCGCTTCTTTTCACCTGGCAGCGCGGATTCTCATTGAGAGGGCGTAGCGTGTGGGAGGACCACACTATCCCCCTCACGTCCAATCCGCGCTTAGCAGGCGCCCCGACCGAACTGTAGGAGTCGCTGTTTACAACGACCCGGACCCACCCCGCCAGCTTCTCCCACCCTCTGATACAGCCAATTGTATCAGTGCAGACGGCCAGCCAAGCTGGTGACAGCCCCGGAGCTGTGAGCTGGATTCGAACAGGCGAACCAAGCTCACAGCTCCGGGGCTGGTGACGAACGCAATCTCCGCTCGACCACCTAACCGCCCTCTTCTCTCCACCACTTCTAACCAGATTGCAATGCTGGCTTCATTGACACCTAACATTTTTGCTGTAGATATCTCTAGATAAATCACATCGAGATAAGTAAGAGCCCATACCTTTAGGCACATTTTATCCGGTTGAATCCAGCGTGATGCTATCAGCTTTTTAGCATCCGTAAGACCGGACAAAATTTGTCTCTTTAGCTGTTTAGTAGCTGCTATTTGAGAAACATCATTCAACAACAATACAGAAGGCAGTACAGGTATGTTCAGATTTTTTTCTTTTTGATAATTGCATGGTTACTTCTTCCCAGAATATCTTAACAGGGGGGCATTCCCAGTACATATGTTTAAATGTACTGATATCGCCCCTTGAACACAAGGAGCATAGAGAGTCTTGTTTAAGCCCCATTCGGTTCAATCTTATAGGAGTCAGGTAAGTCCTATGAATATAATTAAGATTAATCTGTTGATGATCCGGGTTGCGTGACGCTAGTCGAACGTTTGCCCCGACTTCTTGCCAATCAAAATACACTTCCAAGTCTGGTATATCCCTCCTCCAGACTGAGTCTAGGGGGAGGACTCCATACGAAGAAGTAAGTAAGTGATGATAAAAGTCTGATACGAAGCCTCTCGATGTCTCCCTTTCATAGAAGAATTTGTGATATCTGTGGTGCTCAAGTGGTATCTTTAATGGGACTCCATGAGCCTTCAAAGTTGCTATTAACTGTATATAGAAATAATAAGTGGAGTTGGTGAGGTTAAATTTGTTATAAATTTCATGATAGCTACAGAAACCCCGTTCGTTGAAGATATCTCCCAATGTATGTATGCCTTGCTTTTCCCATTTGGGATATCTGATAGGTCGTTGTGCAATAAGGAGTGCATTGTTATTGAATAGCTGCTGAATATCTCGAGCTGCTTCTATGTGCAACGAAAACTCTGCAAGCAGCGGTTCCAATAGTCTGATTGATTGATTGATTGATTGAAAACTTTATTAACAGATTGCAGAATGGGTACAATACAGTACAGCTCAATACACACAATTGTTAAGGGGATGCAGACCAGAGAAAGACTTTCGTCTTGTTTACATCAGGGTCCCCCATTTTCAATTCATCAGGACATATATGACATACATGACATACAGATAGTCAGTACTGCTACATCTATACATTTATGACATACCAGATTTGCAAATACAGTACTGTTTGTGATACAGAAGGAGTCAAGAAAAGGGAGTATATACATTTGACGTAGAAACTGTACATTGGAGGAGGTTGGGTGGGGGGGGGTTGGGTACATTGGGATATTGACAACCATACTGGGTAATTTACATTGGAGGTGGTTGGGGGGGGGGGGGCACACTGTATAAACAAGTAAAACTGTACATTGAGGGGGGGGGGGGAGGAGACACTGTACAAACAAACAAAATTGTACATTGGACTATTGACAAAACCATACTAGGTAAATGACTGTACATTGGAGGGGGTTGGGTTAGGATATTTACAGGGGCCAGTGTTGAATTGCAGTCTCCCGTAGGTGTCCCTTGAGAGAGGTTTTGAAAGTGGGTAGTGATCCACATTCCTTTACAGCTTTGGGTAGGGCGTTCCACATTGATGTGGCATAATTGCTAAACGTGTTTAGTCCCTTATTTGAGCCGAATCTGGGTTTAACATGATTTGTGGAGCTCCCTCTGGTGTTGTGATCGTGGTATTCACTGACCTTTGGGAAGTATTTTGACATGTACATGGGTACCTTGGTCGTGTTGTGTATCTTGTAGACCAGGCCCATTGCAAGTTGCTGTACTCTGTCGTCTACTCTAAGCCATCCTAGGTTGTCAATACATGCTTTGCATCCTCGCCAGTCCTGTATATACCCACATCGCGCTAAAACATTAACTACTGTAATGTTATCGGCTAACTGAGTATTCCAACTAAGCTAAGCAGAATAATGTGATGTGTGTGTGTGCATGTGTGTGCGCTGGGCTGCTTCGCAGAATAATGTGCTTAATGGCAGAGTGCGTGTGTGTATACGAGTTATGAATCATCTCTCGCAGTTCATTCAAGCGGGCTACGTGAACTACAGTATCACCCGCCCTGCTGTCTAAACACGGACTGCTTTCCAATTGACAGCTTACGCATCGATGCGCTTTGTGAAGGAAATATGACGCGTGTGTTTGTGTGTGTGTGTGTGTGTGTGTATTAGAGGATGACATTTTTTAGGGATTCCCACGGGATGGGAGTCAAATTCACTTTGAATCACGTGATTGGGCAGGACCGGGAGTAAACGTCAACGGGAGCAGAAGGGAGTGGGAACTATGACAACAAAATCAATGGGATTCGGGCGGGAGTGGGAGGGAGTGGGATCAGTCTCTGTGGGAGTGGGAGGGAGTGGGATTTTTTTGAAACTCTCACTCGGGATTGGGATGGGATGGGATTATTTCTGTGGGAGTGGGAAAGAGCGGGAGTCAAAATCCACTCACATGTCAGCCTCTAGTGCAGGGGTCAGCAACCTTTTTGACATGGAGTGCCTGTTTGAAATATAGTTGTAACTAGTGTGCCTCAACAATATTCCATGCATCGTAATTTTTTTTCTTCTCATAATCAGGTATTTTTAATGATAATTTTTACATTATTACATCATTATTGTTATTGTTATTATTAACAATATTATTATGATGGTTGTATCAACCCTAAATCTGAGTTGGGGCGGGGGTGCAATGCAGACAAAACAGTTTTGCTTTACTGAGCTCCGTTATCTGGAGGCTGTAGTTGGTCACTTTAAGCTGCACACCGGAGCATCTTTTAATCCAGCTGTTTGCTGTTCTCTGATATTTTCGGACATTTCGTTGATGCGTCGCTCGACACTTCAAGCTGACATGGGGATATCTTTTATCCTTGATTTGATTGTCTCTTTGTTTGGCAAGCCTTCAAACAAAACATCTGAGCTACAGAGAAAAGCCTCCTTGATATACTCGACTTACAAAAAAGAACCTGTGGGAGGATTTCAACAAGATAAATGCGACAACAGTGCAAAATATTTCACTATAATATTTCAAAGCAAAATAAAAAAAAAAAAAGTATATATATATATATATTTAATGCTGCCTCCTGTGCCAATGAAAATGCCCCTGCGTGCCTATGCTGGCACGCGTGCCTAGGGTTGCCTACCCCTGCTCTAGTGTGTGTGTGTGTGTGTGTGTGTGTGTGTGTGTGTGTGTGTGTGTGTGTGTGTGTGTGTGTGTGTGTGTGTGTGTGTGCTGTGTGTGTGTGTGTGTGTGTGTGTGTGTGTGTGTGTGTGTGTGTGTGTGTGTGTGTGTGTGTGTGTGTGTGTGTGTGTGTGTGTGTGTGTGTGGTGAGTATCAGATCACAGAAAATACAATAAAAGGGATTAACCTCTCAGACAGTCATATCTTTACAGTGTAAACTACAGTGTCTGTGTTTTTCTTTAATGTAAGAAAATTATTCTATTTAATAAAAATAATTATATTATTACATCTTACTTGCTTGTCTGGGTAAATACAGGTTAAATAAGTGTAAAAAAAAAAATTGAAAACCGATACCGATAGGTTCCGATATCACATTTGAATGCCGATATCGGTAGGCGGATAATATCGGACATCCCTAATTATATCTAATGTTTTCAGGTAAACTCGATCTATCTAGTGTGTGTACATGGCATCAAATCAAAGTGTGTGTCAATGTAGGCCTGCCTGGTCCCAGTCATTGGAATAACAAAGGGCCTTTGTTCCAAGTGTGAATTGGTCTAGTGACATTGACGTCACATTGCATTCTGGGAAGGAGTGTAGTTCTCATATCATTTTGCTGAATTCACTGATTTCTTTCAGACCCTCCTGCTGCTAATTGGTAAGGATTGTACCAGAATGTTTCATAGGACATTGAAAAATTGGCTCGAATTTTACAATTGATGTCTTATTTTGAAGGTATGAACCTGTAGTTTCATATTATGTAAAAAAGAGGGTTAATCGCCATATTAGGGGCGACAGTGGCTCGGTTCGGTTCCCGCTCCTCCCGGGCAGCGTGTCGATGTGCCTCCGCCGTCAGTGTAAAATGTGAGGAACCAATTGTAAAGCTCTTTGGATACAAAAAGTAGCCATTCACTATATATTATGTTTACAAAAAACACATAGGAACTTGATACAGCATTTACAGTACAGTGCATACACTTTTTTCACAGATAAAAATGAGTGCAAAACAGGACAAAACAGTGATACAACAAGGCAAGATAATAAAGTGCAGTGGCTCATGATATGTTGTCAGTGCAAAATAGAGTTTACAATTACAGCCCTAGGAGCAGCCCATAGAGGGGGGGGGGGTGTGGAGCAGGGGGACACCTGACTGATGGTAGGGCTTATATTATTGTTGAATAATGAATTCTCACGATGATACACTCTGTGTTTGATGTTATATGTTGTTAATATATATATATATATATATATATATATATGTCTGGTGTTTTGTATATTTATATCTAAGCTGCACATTAATTTGTTCATTCATTCATCAAATATAAGTATGATTAATGTGATGATTACAAACAATCACATACAATGACATTGTTTGAATCTTTTTTTAACCTTTATTTCACCAGGTAATAAGCTTGAGCTCAAAGAGCTCTCTTTCAAGCAACACCTGACATAAAACCACAACAAACATAAAGTCAAGAACAACCATAGGACAGTAAATGAACATAGACAAAAGACAAAAAGAGAAAGATAAAAAGAGCAAGCAGCAGCCAGTGGTGCGGTTTCAATAAATTCTGCTTGATTGACAATGATAATTAAATATATTGCTATGGTGCTATGGTGACACATTGCCAAGAATTAAAAGAATATGGAATCATAAACATCGTTTTTTCATACAACCATAGTGAAGACAGAAATAGATAACACAGATATCTAATTAAAGAATACTTTAATTAATAATTGAAATATCTAATTAACACTTTGATCGCCATGGTTCAATTCATAATTTACCATCCCTCGCCATCTCTATTTGTCTATGGAGAAGTTCCCCTTCTTTGCAGGGCTATAACTTTTTAAATTGTATTGCTAAATTGACATTATTATGGCCCATTCAATGTCCTATATCTATTGTTCAGGGTGTAGCAACGTTATACTTTTTCATTCACATATTCATACTAAAATATGGTCTAAAGTATAAGTATGTTTTTATCGTTTTCTGCAGCTTTCTTCAGAACTTGATTTATAGCCCCAAATGCATTATATTGATGATCAAATACAGTTTGGTAGCGATCAGTGCCAGATAAAAAAATTCAACTGGAGGTACTTCTAGAAGTTACTACGTATCATCTGATGTTGACCGGATGGGCGGGGGGTCGTTTATAATTCCGTGGGCAACGTTATATCATTCACCTAGTGTGGGTCATATGATCATCAGAGCAGTTTATATGGAACATGTTAGAAAATAACGCTGAAACTCACCGTGGCTTCGTCGCGCCGTTGGGGGATGAGCGTGGAACAGAATTTTTTCTATTATGGGATTGAGAAATACCGGATCCATTTCCAGGTTGTATAATAGTATATACGTCCAAATCATGTTGTTTATTGAGTTAGGGTGAGCGATCGATTATCCAGTGTGTCAAGATGGAGTCCCGGGAGCTATAGTGAGTGGTCGGACCGAATTTGGATGAGCACCAGTTTCCTGTTTCCGGTTTGTTGTTTGGGCGATCTGCCGATCGGCCACCAGATGGCGCTCTTGAACCGTTAGAGAGTTGAGAGGAGATCAGCAGTATATCTCAGGTCCCCGGAGGAGAAATCTGATTTCGATCACAGATTTTTGAAATATTGATATCAAAGACGAGTTACGGCGTCTTCGGCAGAATGAGCATGGCGGGGAAAGACGAGTTCCAGCGTTTTCGGCGATTAAAGTGTTAAAGAATAATTAAATGGCTAATACAAGTAATTCAAGTATAATGCAATAGATCAGCACCATAATGTGAGTCACTGCTCTGCTAACGTGGAATATCTCAAATTACATTCTATCAGCACAGGGAATTCACAGGCTTTGACTGCAGCCTACATACCATGGGATGCTAATTCGAAGCTAGCAATGAAGGAACTTCCTGCTGCCATCAGCAAACAGTACCTTTATTGTGTTACTATTATTAAATATAGTTTACAATTTATCTCAAGAACTAAACACATCACTTCAGTAATACTCAAACAAGGGTGTCAGGGAATTGTACATTTTATTTGCGCCAGGGTAGCCGCAAGTGCTTCCATCATCACTGCGGTCCTCTGGCTGTTGGCGAACCTCTCCAGGCTGTTGGACGAACCTCTCCAGGCTGTTGGCGACCCTCTCCTGGCTGTCCAGCATCGTCTGGACCATGTTGCCACGGGCACCGCTGGTGGACGGTCGGGCTGAGGGGGCACCGCTGGTGGACGGTCGGGCTGAGGGGGCACCGCTGTTGGACGGTCGGGCTGAGGGGGCACCGCTGGTGATCGGTCGGGCTGAGATGCCATGTTCTGACTTACTACTAGTACTATAGGGTCTTTATACCTGTAGCACTGTACATATTAATACTACTGTACAGCTCTGTACATGCATCTGATGAGCACTATTACTCAGTAGTATTTATATATGTTATACCCAGTTTAATCACCTGTGCATTGTATGTTACTATTGCACTTTACTGTTACATTTGTACTCTGGTTAGATGCCAAACTTATCTTCGTTAAACTGTACTTACTGTATAATGATAATACATTTGAATTTAATCTAATCTAATCTAAAGTTAATAAACATCTTAAATTAAAGTATAATGAAATGGATAATAAAGATATCGAATTTAAATGTATCAATATTCAAATTAATAATAAATATATCTAATTAATACAGAATAAACATTTCTAATCTAAAGGTATGGCATACTGGAGAATCGGAACATGGTGCTAAAGGTTCTGACAGGTTGTGATAAATAGAGTGTGTTAAAGAGAACAGAGTACTGGTGCCAACTACTTGGACCCAATCACTACATTCAATTAGGTACCACATTTCGGTGCCGCACCTTATGCATAATGATAATAAATCTCCCTTTTATGATCGGGAAATTTGCAGAGCACTTTTCTCTCATCAACTGCCCAGCCAGCAGTCTCACATACAGTACACTTCAGAAAAATCCAATAAGCAGAACAGCATCATGTCGGAGTGTGCAGTATAGGTAAGATCACAACACGCTTTTGAAAGGAAGCGCCCCAGATCGTATTTTGGATAAATATGAATCTAACCCCCTGGCCATTGCAGTGCTTCAGAAAAAGCAGATGAAACAGAAAGACTAAAAGGCTAAAACCTGCATGTAACATAATGGATTAGTAGGTTCCCAGACAGAGTGGACAGACACAATGGGTGAAAATAAGTAACGATACATTTTATTACAATCAATCAGTGCATCAAAGTTTGTGAAGCTCTCTGACCAGGTGGGTGGGGGCCCTCTGGCAGACCTTGACCTACCACTATATTTGACACACTTACTGTCTGAACAGCAGGAGTTAATATTCAGTGTTAGTATCTGTGTCACAAATACGCAAACCCTTGTACTGCGCAGAAACAAAAGCAAACAAAGCACACAGTAGGTCACAATAGGCCACTCTGATACAAAGAAGAAGGCTCAGGGAGCTAGGCTAATGCTACTTAGCAAGCTAAGCCTGCAACACACTTGGGCAATGTGTAGAATCACTGTACAACATGCAAGGGAGATAGATGCACAGAGATTTTGGCACAGAGATTGAAAAAGATCAAACGATACCCAACCATAGTGATGCACCATAGTGATAGGACATAGTGATGCACCATAGTGATGAACCATAGTGATGATGATGACCCATAGTGATGAACCATAGTGATGAACCATAGTGATGAACCATAGTAACCATAGTGATGAACCATAGTGATGATGAATCATAGTGATGAACCATAGTGATGATGATGAACTATAGTGATGATGATGAACCATAGTAACCATAGTGATGCACCATAGTGATGAACCATAGTGATGAACCATAGTGATGAACCATAGTAACCATAGTAACCATAGTGATGAACCATAGTGATGATGAACCATAGTAACCATAGTGATGAACCATAGTAACCATAGTGATGAACCATAGTGATGAACCATAGTAACCATAGTGATGAACCATAGTGATGAACCATAGTGATGAACCATAGTGATGAACCATAGTAACCATAGTGATGAACCATAGTGATGAACCATAGTAACCATAGTGATGAACCATAGTGATGAACCATAGTAACCATAGTGATGAACCATAGTGATGAACCCTAGTGATGAACCATAGTGATGAACCATAGTGATGAACCATAGTAACCATAGTGATGAACCATAGTGATGAACCATAGTGATAAACCCTAGTGTTTGCTGTCCTGCTGTAAATAAGACTTTTCCTTTTTGGAGATACAGGATTCTTGAAGGACATCGACACCTACAGTATGTAACCATAGTGATGATGAACCATAGTAACCATAGTGATGAACCATAGTGATGAACCATAGTGATGAACCATAGTGATGAACCATAGTGATTAACCCTAGTGATGAACCCTAGTGATGAACCAAAGTAACCATAGTGATGAACCATAGTGATGAACCCTAATGATGAAACATAGTAACCATAGTGATGAACCATAGTGATGGTCCCTAGTGATGAACCATAGTAACCATAGTGATGATGAACCATAGTAACCATAGTGATGAACCATAGTGATGAACCATAGTGATGAACCATAGTAACCATAGTGATTAACCCTAGTGATGAACCCTAGTGATGAACCATAGTAACCATAGTGATCATGAACCATAGTAACCATAGTGATTAACCCTAGTGATGAACCCTAGTGATGAACCATAGTAACCATAGTGATCATGAACCATAGTAACCATAGTGATGAACCATAATGTTTGCTGTCCTGCTGTAAATAAGACTATTCCTTTTTGGAGATACAGGATTCTTGAAGGACATCGACACCTACAGTATGGACTCAAGTAGAGATCCAAGAAAAGTGGTGCTACAGATGTATTTATTTCCATATGGCCAGATGTGTGACGTCACAGCTATATTCTATTACATTAAGTAGTTTTTTTTTTGTTTTATTAACCAATTCATACAAATACAACATAGAAAATACTCGAAATGAATGCGTTAAAGTCCCAGCTCTAATATATATACTAGGTGGGGTGGGGGGGAACTGTACATTGGAGGGGGTTGGCTTTGGACATTTACATTCTTAGGGACCTGCACTGGCTCCCCATTGCTGCACGTATCCGCTTCAAGGCCCTCGACCTAGCATACCGTGCAGCAAAGGGAACCGCTCCCGCCAACCTCCGGTCAATGGTCTCTAACTACACACCCTCAAGACCCCTACGCTCTGCATCTTCTGGCCGCCTCAGACCTACTCCTATCCGAGCTCCGGGAGGGTCATCAAAGAGAAGCCGCCTATTCTCAGTCCTTGCCCCACAATGGTGGAATGAACTACCCACCCCTGTTAGGACAGCCGAATCCCGTCCAATCTTTCGCCGTCAACTAAAGACGCACTTCTCACTTCTTCAACCATTATCTGAAATAATAATAAAAAAAAATTATAAAAAAATATCTAACCCCAACTAACCTTACTGTCATGCACTTGTCCTAATAAACTAACCTACACTGTAACACGCAACACTTTGATGAACATTGTTACTCAGCTGATAGAGTTGTACCCTTCTTGATGACTTGTCATACAGAACTTGTAAGTCGCTTTGGATAAAAGCATCAGCTAAATGACTAAATGTAAATGTACAGGGGCCAGTTTCGAATTGCAGTCTCTCGTAGGTGCTCTTTGAGAGTGGTTTTAAAAGTGGGTAGTGATTCGCATTCCTTTACAGCTGTGGGTAGAGCATTCCACATTGATGTGGCATAATTGCGAAAGTGTTTAGTCCCTTGTTTGAGCCGAATCTGGGTTTGACATGATTTGTGGAGCTCCCTCTGGTGTTGTGGTCGTGGTATATCTTATGACTATGGACTAGGGGTTGCAACAGAGAGACGCACAACAGAGAGAGTCACAAAAGAGCCATGATGAGATGAGATTGGCTGACCTTAGATCCTCATGTTTATTCTTATAAACATAGCCTTGTACAAGATGTAAACCAGTTCTGTATTGTCCTTGAAAAATCTTTAGAAGGAACTAAATTCATTATTCTAATGGATTTCTCCTTTCACCCCGCTCGGTGGTCGTCGCGACCTAGCTGTTATCCAAAAGGCCTTCCCTGTCGTCGTGGCACTTCAGTCCTCCCCTCCACCCCTCCCCGGGGGATCGTTTCAAAGTCTCTGATCAAGCTCTCATCTCGTCTCGTCTTCTCGTCTGTGCGTCGAATCTGAATCTAACTTCCCCGGAAGGAAACTCACATTATAATATTCTTGCCATAGCAACGACAGGCCCGGCCCCTCTTCTCGTTGCTATGTGACACGCTGTCTTTTGACCCAAATCACTATGGCAGCGGTGATATTGATATTAACTTACCCCAAACAAACGCTCTGGCTATCAGCTGTTGATGATAACAGCACAGCCTCATCTGCTGGGGTTAGTCAGCTCCTAACACACACTCTCTCTCTGTTATCCTCCTCCTCTGAGATGACTATGAGTAGATGCTGTCATCCACCAATATTTTACATTATATACCCACCAATATTTTACATTACACCTTGAAAAACATAGACATCCTTCAATGGGTACCTGAGTGGTGTAGTGTATCTTGTAGACCAGGCCCATTGCAAGTTGCTGTACTCTGTCGTCTACTCTAAGCCATCCTAGGTTGTCAAAGTGGGCAGGGGTGAGGTGGGTTCTAGGAGTAAGGTCAAGCATTAGTCTGACCAGTTTGTTTTGTGATGTTTGTAATTTAGTTTTTAGCGCCTTTGAGGTGCTTTGGTACCATGAAGTGCAAGCATAGTCGTAGTACCCTTGAATGAGTGCTCCTGCCAGAGTCTTCAGGGTATTCTTGTTTACCAGAGAGGAGATCCGGTACAAGAATCTAGTTCGTTGGTTGACTTTTTTTTATTACATTGGATGCCATTTTGTCACAGGAAAGATTTGCCTCTAGGATGGAACCCAGGTATGTAATTTCATCTTTCCTTGTGACAATATTGTCACTCGCTGTAACTGAGAAGCTTCGGTCTTGCCGAGTTAAAAATAATATATATATATATAATATATAATAAGGCACCTTTTATTTGTTTTAAGTGAAGTTTGGTGAAAAAGCATGTTATTGCACATTCATCTTTGTTTGATCAAGATTAACCATTTATATTATATATATATATATATATATATATATATATATATATATATATATATATATACGGTTAATCTTGATCAAACAAAGATGAATGTCCCTGTTGGCATTAATAGTGCAATAACATGCTTTTTCACCAAACTTCACTTAAAACAAATAAAAGGTGCCTCTTGATCATCAAACAAGAATGAATTTCCCTATTGGGATTAATAAAGTGCAAATCTAACTTTCACCAAACATCACTTTTTGTAAAATAAAAGGTGACTCTTAAAACAAATTTTATTTTGAATTTTTTTGAAAATCGATAAAAAAAAATTCAAAATCGTACTAAATCATTATTCAATTCGAATCAATTCGAATTAATCGAGAATATCTATTAATCGCCCAGCCCTAGGTGTAATGATAGTTTGTTATCAGCGAGCCAGGTGCAGATTCTGCCGACTTCCGAGCTGAGGGTTTTTTCAACCTGTGTTCTTGTCAGAGACCAGCAGGGCTGAGTCATCCGCGAACAGGAACAAGTTGCAGTCACAAGCTGACGACATGTCATTTGCATAAATTAGGAACAGTAACGGTCCTAGTATGCTTCCTTGTGGAACACCACAGCTCACTGGTAGGGGGGGGGGGTAGGGTACCGTTTACCTCCAATATCTGTTCTCTCCCCACCAGGTAGGATTGCATCCAGCTCACTGATAGACTATCAAAACCAATTGCTTTTAGCTTGTCAATTAGAATGGAGTGATTGACAGTGTCGAAGGCCTTTTGTAGGTCCAGCATGACCATGCCACAGTATTTGCCCATGTCCACCTCTTGTTTGATGTGGTCGTTCAAATAGAGAAGTCATGTGTCAGTGGAGTGGGATGTTGGAATTCGTAGATTCGATTTTTTTCTGCGAGGTACTTTTCGACCTGTTTTCCATGACTTTCGAGATGGAGGTAAGAATATAAACAGGGCGGTAGTTGCTTGGGTCCAATTTGCTGCCCTTTTTGTGCAGGGGGGTTACTCTCGCAATTTTGAAGTCTTTGGGTACGTGTCCCTGTTTTATGGAGAGATTTATTATGTGTGTGATGACTGGGGCGATGGCGGCTGCTGAGTCTCTGAGGAATTTGGAGGGGATATTGTCATGGCCAGTGGCCTTGTTAGGTTGGAGGGCGCTCAGTTTTTTGTGTACCTCAGCTGTTGTTACCATTTCTAGTTTGAAGTCGTCTTTGCAGACCCCTAGGTTATTGTAGTAGGCTATGATGTGTTCTACCCCAAAATGTGGGAGGGTAGTTTATTTACCAGTGTTGTGGCTATGTTTGTGAAGAACATTTTTAAGTAATTGGCCACATCCAGCTTGTCTGTGATGAGCGTGTTATCTGTCTTTATATTTATGTTTGAAAATCTGGTTTTATGTTTTTTACTGCAGCCTAGTTGATTATTGAGTAATTTCCAAAGTTCACAGGGTTTATTTTTGTTTTCCTCAGTTTTTGTGATTGATGAAATTCTTTTTTGCAGTGATCATTGAGTTCATGTCATTTCTTAGTCTGTTTCTTTGCAGTGTGTGCGTGTGTGTGTGTGTGTGTGTGTGTGTGTGTGTGTGTGTGTGTGTGTGTGTGTGTGTGTGTGTGTGTGTGTGTGTGTGTGTGTGTGTGTGTGTGTGTGTGTGTGTGTGTCTGTGTGTGTGTGTGTGTGTGTGTGTGTGTGTGTGTGTGTGTGTCTGTGTGTGTGTGTGTGTGTGTGTGTGTGTGTGTGTGTGTGTGTGTGTGTGTGTTTGTGTGTGTGTGTGTGTGTGTGTGTGTGTGTGTGCGTGCGCAGGGTGCGATCCACGGGGGGAGCTGGGTCCACTATAGCTCCCCTAGATCAGACATCAGCTCCCCTGAATACATGATTTGTGATTTTTTGGGGGGTCTCTAAATTACTGAAAATAAATGCTACTTTTGCCATGCATTTCTCATTTTTCTGTAATTTTCTGTATCATCATCGTGTATAATAATAAACGTATGCTATTTTGGATGTATGATTAATGATTTGCGCACTAATTCACACGTAATATGGCATCATGCATGCTATTCTTGCAATTACCATTCGGAGCGCGGCGGCGCTGCAGCCTGCACGCACGCACGGCACAAATCAAACTTGACCCACTTTGTAACCTGTGGCTGTGACTTGTTGACACAGTGATCGTTTTGACAGCCAGTAAATAAGGTCACTCAGGAATGCATAATGTCTAAACGAAAACAAGTAAGCCTAACCAATTTTGGTTTCACGAAGACAGTGAAGCTGACAGAGCAGCAGGAGGCGGGCCGCGGGATCATCTACAGGCGACGCCGTTACAATTACACCTGCTGCTGGTGCTGCTCCGGTGGGCACTATTATTAGTATTACAACGCCTGGTGACCGTGCCGGCGCCTGCGGTCGTATCAGAACACAGGATAGGATACTGTAGACAGTGTTGGATGATGATCTATCATCTATCTAACTAAATGGATACTTTTTTTTTATCATGGAATGTGCTGTGGAAGCCCAGACCGTCCAGACGGCCGGACCTCAACAAGTGAGTTGTCTAGTATTATGTGTTCTATAGTTACTGAAACTGATTGAATATATGACAGGATTCAAGAGGTTTATTTGTCACATACATACATACATACACAAGGCCTACAGGCTACAGGCTACAGTAACGTCTGCGATCACAGCATCCTCCAACAGTCCGACTCCTCCCTGAGAGGCGCGCCGCGCCCCGCGCACCCCCCCCCCCCGCGCAAAAGAATATTATTTGGCTCACCCAAAGACCATGCTATGTGCGTGTGTGTCTTTGTGCACCCACGCATGTCTTTCATTAAGTCAGATGACACTGTGATCAAGGTGTGTAAGGATGTATTGAAGTGAGGCACGTAGGGTGGACGACAGTCTGCTTTGAATGCAGGAATGCGAGAGCACTGCCGGAACAATGACATATGGCCATGGACATTTTCCATGTGTGATATTATGGTTTCCTAGTGGGAATGAAAAGACATTTCAGTGACAGATGCTTCTGTGACGAAAAGAGTTAGAATCACAAAGGTGCTGGTTTGAGATAGCATTAAGATATGATTATGAAAGATCAGTATGGTTTTGATTAAACATATGGGGTGAGGAACAGAAAAAATAAAAAGAGAAAAGACGAGAAAATAAAAGAGAAGAGGAGAGGAGAGGAGAGAAGAGATGCAAGAAGAGAATAAAATAGAAAATATGAGAGAAGTGAAGAGGAGAGAAGACAGAGGAGCAAAGAGAAAAGAAGAGAAGAGCAGAGAGAAGAGAAGAGAGGCAAGCAGAGAATAAAATAGAGAGAAGAGAAGAAAGAGTAGAGAAGAGAAGAATAGAAAAGAGGAGACATAAGAAGACGGTCTATGGTGGAAGGAGTTCTAGCCTCTGATTATGTCAGAACCTGGTAAATCTTTAATCAACATCCTTTCAATAAAATAAATTAGGATATTCTTGGGTCTGCCAGGACATCAATAATTACACGTTGGGCCTCCTCTATCCTCGTGGGACTCTCTCTCCTTGAGAAGTTGGCAGCGTTGGACCTTGTCTGTATGGAAAATGTTTATTTTTCTTTATCTTTCTCAACTGATCCAATTTGTTTGTGACATTAAAGGAATAGTTCAGATTTGTGGAACCCTATCCATATTTCTTACTATGATGATGTTGATTAGTGGAGTATTCTCAGTCCAAAGTCCAGACACAATATAATTCTGTGAGCCTCAGTCAGCTTGTACAGACACAAGCTCGACCCCAGCATTGGTAATTAAAAGGCTATTGGTTCCAAAACTATCCTTTTAAGATTTGGTTATTTTTGCTATTCAACCTTTGTTTTGTTTTTTGTTTTTTTCACCTTGCTGGGTGCAGAATAGTTGAAAGGGGGGCGTTGAGGTGTTCTTGGAGGGTGTTTGTGTGTTGTCTGTTTTTAAATGGCAGTTTAGTCCTACATTCGAATGCACATTTACACTATTTTATCATTAGACTTGCTTTTACCGGGATCAAAAACTTTTTTTGGACGAGGCTTTCCTTGCTAAAGACAAGGGTCTTTTTCTGAATCGCTTGCACACAGCTTTTCACTGTTTTTCACTGTGTGCGGTGCTTGTAATGTGTCTGGCTATGTGACGTCAACTTAACAGCATAAAAATAACAGCACCAGGATAGCTTAGCAAAGGAGCTTAACAGACTTTGTTGCTTTTGGGATTTGGGACAAACCCATTTATTATTTACAAAAAAATATATAAACATACGATGCCTGGTCATACGGCATTCAATACAATTACAACACAACTACAGTACTAGCCACATTGTTACTAGAGAACTACAATAACAAGTTTACGCTGCTGTCGGACGCATAGATATCTATATATATCTATGGTCGGACGTCAGGTGGAACAGGAAGTGAAGAAGTCACTGGCTCAGGTTAAATCACATTAGGTACAAACAATGGAGCGCCACTCAGTGGCCAAACATGGCACTGCAACTAAATAACAACACAGAAATAGGCACATTTGTGACTGTTAAACGATCCAGTGCTTCAGGCTGAAATAACTTCTCTGCCTCAGTTCCTTTAACGAGCACCACATCAAACATGCCCAGCGTTACCCGGCTCTCTGGGAGAAGAGCAAGCTTCTTCTTCTTGCTTTCCCAACAACATACCTCGTTCAGCAGGGAGCAGTGTTGCATTCGTCATATCAACACTGGTTACACGCACGCCAATGACGCCACATGCATGCGCGCTCCAGGGCACGTGCACGCGCTCCCGCGCATGCGCATAAATGTTCCCTCGCTTAAGCACAGACTAAAGACAATGCTTAATTGCCTCTACGAATGGAATGTAACACATTTCATTCACAAGTTCTGTGTGAATGTATCTGAGAACGTATTTAACACACCTGCCATGACGACCGGCGCTATTGATATGCAAAGTAGCCCAGGTGGGTACTTATAGCGAGTTGGCGAGTGCAGCGCATTCCTGTGTGCACGCGCGTGTCGTGCACATCTGCGCGTGTGTGTGCACGCGCTTTTGCTCACAAAACTTTGGCTGCACTGCGTCCCATGAAGAACGCATCACTGGCAGGGAGTCAGCCAGGTCCTCCACAGGCAGTCCAAGTACCACACTCGCTTGGACTTGACGGCGTCAGGTGGGCTACGGCTGAAGCTAAATACTCTGCAACCCGCTGTGAAGAGACCGGCACCACCAGGCTCAGGGCTCACACTGCAGTTCAAAGCAATTTAGCTTATTCCTTCTAACATTAGGATGAATAGGCCTTTAGGGTAGCCTACAGCAGTGGTTCCCAAAGTCGGGGTCGCGACCCAAAGGTGGGCCGCGAGAAGCCACGGGTGGGCCGCGAGATGATTTAAAAAAATAATAAAAAAAAATAAAAAAAAATATTTTTTTTATTTTTTATTTTTTTTTATTTATTTTTTTTTTATTTTTTTTTGTCAGGCCACTGAACTTAGAAGCAGGCCAGGACAGTGTTTCTAGTTGTATTCTAAAATTCTATTCTATTGTATTCTAAAATGTGACTATATGGTTTTATATTAACTTAATTAATAAACAAAAACGAAAAATCTACTTATTTCAACGAACATTTCAAACTAAATAACAGATTATGCACATAAAACGCTGAAAACAACCGAAGCAACAATAGTATTTTAATGAGGCTATTATTATTATCATTATTATTTTGCAACAAGTTAGCCCTCTCATAAATAGCACATATAAATGAATAACTAACTTGAACTAACTTAATAGGATTGAAGTGATATTTGGCTTAAAAAATCGGTCACATGGCAAAAAAAAAAAAAAAAAAAAAAAGCCTGACGATGTCCACTGGGCCGCGGCTCTCTGACGCCTTATTTTCTGGGCCCTGGCCTGAAAAGTTTGGGAACCCCTGGCCTACAGTACCAATACTACACTGTCCTGAATTTACTCAAGGCGATCAATAGAGGAATATCTTATCTTATCTTTTATCTTAGCTTTTTTTCCCCCATCAGCCTCCGACGTACTCTTTGGTAGACTGCTATTGTTTCGTTGGAACAAATAATCCTTCTTGTTTGGCACCAGCGTCAAACTGCCGCCTTCTGATTGGCTGCTGTTTGTAATCAATATTGAGACCTAATTAAAGCCTTGCACGGAAGAACAACATAATTATGTCCATTTAACTTAAGCCATTTTTTGGACAGTTGTAAAGTCAATTCAAATCACTTGTGTGAATGTGAAAGTGATCAATCACACTATAACGTTTGGCATTCAATGATTCTTTTTGAATAATAATAGTTAGGCCTAATATTCAGGGTAGACAATTAGCCTATATTTAACTGGCGGTAAGGGACCTGGATAATGGATAGGGAGGCACTGGCCCAAAAAAATACTGTCATAGGCTGTCAATGTTACTGATTCACTAATGCATTCATTCATTAATTAATTAATTAATTCATTCATTCATTCATTCATTCATTCATTCATTCATTCATTCATTCATTCATTCATTCATTCATTCATTCATTCATTCATTCATTCATTCATCATTCAGTCAGTCATGGCTAGCCACTCTGTCCCTAGTGGTGGCTCACAGACAGGGCACTTTGCTCCGCTCCTGTGTGACTTTGTGTCCTCTGACATCAGAGGTTTTGGTTGGTGTAATTTTTCTCAGGTTGTGTTCCTCGCGGATCAGCGTTTTTACGGAGCACTGAGTCGACCTGGAGAACAGGTCAATGACTCTGTCACATCCATACTGACACTGAGATGATCACAGGAAGACACACACCAATACACATGGACATACACAGGCACACACATACATATACAGTACAAATACGCACACACACACACACATTATGTACACGCAAGTTAACACACATACAGTTGCAAACATTCTTCTGCACACACATGTAAACATAATTCATAACTATGAATTATATTGCCTCGATTAATCAAAATCTGTATGATTAATAACTAAATTAACCCAATCAATTTAATTGTGTGTGTCTAACAGGCACACACTGTAATACACTTTAAGTTAACATTCATCAGTCTTGTTGAAAGTCATACATTTTGAGGCTATGGGACATCCAAACATGTTTCTGAGACAGATTATTCATCACACAAATGTAGTCATTAACTTACAACATAACATACAAATAAAATTAACACATGTTTAATTGACATAAAGAAATGTGACAGGGTCACATTGCTCTGATTCACAGGCAAAATAATCCTGTATCCTGTGTTGGTAGGAAAACCTACCAAGTTAGAAGTATATTATACATGTGAGCAATGTATGGTCCGCTTCATCTAACTCATTGTCCAAGGTGTCTAATTCAGCTTAGTTTGGATTCCAAAACGCTTGTGTTGAATTTAATTACATTTTATTTAATTTGATTTGACAAATTAAGAATACACATCGTATGCATACGAATTCATCAAGATTCCGCTAAAAGTTTAACTTATTCCCATTGCGGTCCTTAGGGCACGGCAGCAAGCACTGTACTGGGAAACCTGTATACAATAGTTTATTCCTTGATATCCTACAAATATCACATCACAATAAAAACATTACAATAAGCATAATAAAAACAATTCAGGTCAAACAAGGGCAGACATTAGGTTGTAAAGTATCTGCCTCAGGAGCCTGGACCCTTATCCTAACCTGCCCCTCATCCACTGTTTTAGCTGGACTTTGAAGCTAGTCAGTGACTGAGCAGTTTTGATGGTATTCAGAATGTTGTTCCATTCTTTACGCCCTGTGTAAAGCAATGTACTTCTGCAATTCGGTTCATCTGGATTTTATTCCCGGGAAAAATTGTCTCTCTTTCCATTCCAGATGGAACGCTCTCTTGCTCATGATGACGGGGGCCGAGGCAGGGACCTTGGGCTCTAGCTCCCAGGCTGTTCACTTCAGCGTCAGCACCAGAGGTTGTGTGAAAGAGGATTGTTTTCATCATGGCTACAACGGGGCAGGCCCGAGGTCACTTCCTGTCAGCTCCTTCGTTCACCCCACTTGGAGGCGATTCACAGAGGCTGACTCATCTCAGGTTGTGTGTCCAACAACCCACTGAATTGATTATCCATCAATACTTGTTTTAAATGTACAGTAGACTCTGTTCAATGTTCTGAGGATTAAACTCACTCACATACTCAAGATACTTCAATAAATCACAGGTGTATACCGGAATACATTCAGAACATGAGGCACCCAATTACCTACTATCAAGGACATCTACCTGAAGCGCTGCATGCGGAGAGGGCGCAGCATCATCCTGACCCCACGCACCCCTGCAATGGACCGTTTGTTCCCCTGCCAAGTGGGAGACGGTACAGGTGTCTCTGGGTTAACGCCACAAGACTCAAAAACTGCTTTTCCCCCAGGACTGTAGCCCTGATGAACTCTGCACTCTAACCACTTTACCATCACATGCACTATTATGCACCGTCACTTTATCTGACTACCACCATGAATGCTGCACTTTACTGTCTACTCTACTGTCTCCTATAGGTTTCTTATATTTTAATACATTCTATTTGTATCTAGGTATCTAGGTGTCTTATGCTGATGATGATTTATGTAGTTTTTTTTATTGATTGCCCTCTACTGTCTCTGACACAGACAATGGTGTTGTATATGTGCCTCACTCATTAAACAACGACAATAAAACTGAATTGATTTGAATTGAAAACACATTGTCATATATAGTATTATATTCCAGTGTCTCAGAGCACCTACTGTAGTGACTTTTCAATTGCAAACGCTTCAAGGACAGAACTCACCCCGGTCTTTAACCAGCTATATTTATTATGCTAATTACAACAGGACAGCTGGTGGTCTTTGGTACAAACACCCAGCGGTAGAGTTACCAAAATGGTGGAAGAAGGCACCGTTCACCTTTCCAGACTAAAAGATGCGTTTGGAACTGGAGACGACTGTAGCTATAAGACAAGGGAGGTGTGTGTGACAGCCTGAGAGCCAGCTGACACCCAGGGAAGGGGCCAGCTGGGTCAATATCCCAGTCACAAGAGCTGAAAGTGTGCCCTCTGCTGGAATCTCCAAAGAGCCCACCAACCCCAGTGAAAGATGAGGGTCCAATAGACCTGTTGGCTGTAAACATACCGTGTTGCAGCCAATCAGCAATACCAACTGAGTCACATGACTAAGCTGCCCCCTATAGACCATAGATATTCTATATCTATGCTATAGACCACTGCACTTCCGCGTTACATTGATATCGGGGAG
>NC_140180.1:100722168-100797168 GCF_963971535.1 Notolepis coatsorum
AGATCAGTTGAACCCGTTGTCCGCCGGGGATGCAGATCTGCTGTTCTGGTACCCTGAGGGACTTGGGCTTTTTTCAGGGGGAAAAATGCCAGGTCGGTCTGGGTGTCACAGGGTTAAGCGCTATGGAGACCCTGGTTGGGTATGTTTTTACTCAGCACTGTCGTCATGGCTTACAGCCATGCCATTCTGTACGCGCTCGATCTCGTCGGATCTCGGCCGCTACACAGGTTGGTCCTGGTTAGTACTTGGTTGGGAGACCGCCGGGGAATACCAGGTACGGTGTGCTTAGGGGCTGGTTCTCCATTATTTTTCGCTCCTCTCTCACGCATGGCGAAGAGGGGCCTGTGGGGGTGGTTTTTTGACCTCCTCTGGTGACCCTGTGCTTCCCGTACCGCCAGGCCCGGTCCGAAGTGATGTTTGCGACCCGTAGGCCTGGGTTAACCCTTTTTGGAAACTGAAACACTTGTACTGCGGTATAGCCGGTGTATACCCGCAGGTGTGTTTTGGAGTTTTTTCTTGAGGGGTTATAGGAACAACCACCGCATTGGGTAACACCGAGGTGGTTGATTCCCTGGTGTGTTGGAGCAGTGTCAACTCCCGGGTTCACCGTTTGAGGGTGCCCCTGCACGTTCATGACGTCTGCCAATCGTGTCAGCCTTCTCTGCCTCGACCCCTCTGGGTGGGGGTTGTTAAATGGAGGCTTGGTCATGCAACACCGCCAGCTTACGCTCCTTCCGCCGGGGCGGCTGTGTTCAGCTGTCCCCTCTGGCGCCTGTCTCGTCCGCAGTCTCCAGGCTAGGGTTAACAGCCTGTTGCCTGGTTTTTCCCCGGTGCGCTGCCTGCTTCCGTTGGTTAACCTTTTTTGTGTGCTTACGGCCATGCTGACTGCCTATTCTGCAGGGTCAGTGTGCCAGGCGGTGTACTATTGGGGGGACGGGGCCCGCTCGGCTTACGGCCATACCGACCTGAACACGCCCGGTCTCGTCCGATCTCGGAAGCTGGGCAGGTTCTGGCCTGGTTGGTTCCGCCTGGGAATACCAGGTGCAGTAACTGAGGGGCCTTTGTCCGAATACGCTGGCGATGTGGGGGGCGGGGCACTACGTGCCCACCTGGTGGGGTCTTGATGCTGGCATCATGGACTTCTCCGGGCCCCCATTCCAGGGAGTCCAGTCCTTTTGGTGGGTCTGGGTCTTCCTTCGTGCTCCGCTGCTACGGCCTTGCCACGGGGTTGGGTTTGCCCTTGACCCCGTGATTCTGGGGGCAGTAACGAGGTTGTTCCTCCGTTCGTTCCCGGGTGGCATGCGGGTTGTGCGTGTGTGTAGTCGTGGGGTCAAGCCACGGTCTGCTCACCCTGTGCGTTGAGTTGCTTGAGTGCCTCTTCGCACGGTCGGGTCCGTCGCCCTCCCGTGACGTCCCTAATAGGGGGGCTACCCTCCATTAGGGGGGGTCGGGGGGGCTCGGCCCTCCCTGTTCTGATGGTTTTGGGGGGCTGTCAGCGGGGTGTATTTGTCAGCCAAGTGGCTCCGCTTGGCCTCCCTTGTGCAGTAGCGATGCCAAGCTAAGCCACTAACGATACAGAACGTTAGGTTATGACTATAACCAAGTTCTGTTAGTTAGGGGCGATGCTTGGCATCGGACGCCGCTGCAGCCCTTGTCCTCACCTTGTGGTGAAAGCTTGGGAAGGAGGAGAGCAGGTGACCACACACCTGCTTATGAAGGTAAGCTGATGAGGGGTGTGGTCAGACTAATACTGGTATTAGAGGTACATTTGTGGTTTATTCAGTACGCGTGCACGTACGCGAGATAGTGCAGTAGCGATGCCAAGCATCGCCCCTAACTAACAGAACTTGGTTATAGTCATAACCTAACGTTAGTCCTTTAGTGTAAGCAGGATTTATCGTCAACAGTATGGTATATAATATGAATAATAACGGATTGTTTTTTGGATAGTGTTCCATTACCTCCTAGGTAATCCCAGTACGAAAAAAAAAAAAATACGAAAAGTAGTGGCTCACCTGATAGTAGACAGATGCAAGTAAAATAAATCATAATAATAATAGTACTAATAATAATAATAACAACGGTCTAGCTAGTTGCTAGGACCGTGAAGAACGTTACCGGTCAGCCAGAATGATCCTTCAGATCCACTTCGGCCGGAGGTATGAGGGAAAAAACTGATGTGTATCATATCCAAGCGTTAGTCTTTTAGTGTAGGCATGATTTTTTCCTTGTAGAAATCGGCTGCCAGCTCTGGAGAGTCAAATGTGTAGCCTTCCCCACCGAATGTCAGGCGCAGCTTAGCCAAGTAAAGCAAGCCGTATCTGATGTTGGCCTCGCGGAGCAGGTTCTTGATGTCTTTGTATGCCCCTCGGCGTCTGGATAGATCCGCAGAAAGATCGGGGAAAATGTGTACCGTGGAGCCCCTGAATGTTAGCCGTCCCCGCTCACGCGAGAGCCGCATGACCAGCTCCTTCGTCTGGGAATAATGGAACCGTACCATCATGCCTCTAGGAGGGGCCTTCTGGTGCGTTTTGGGTGCCATTAGGCGATGTGCGCGGTCTAGGACTACCGGCTTGTCGAAGGCCTCTTCACCGAACAGCTCCATGAAAAAGGCGGACATGAATGTAATAGAGTTCTGCCCCTCGATTCCTTCAGGGATTCCAATTATTTTTACGTTCTGCCTGCGTGAACGGTTTTCGAGGTCATCAATTTTGAGTCGTAGGTTAGTGTTTTCGCTTAAGGATTCACACAATGTCTCCACTGTGGATGCACACAGTGTCTCTACTGTGGACAACCTCTCGTCCATATCCGCCAATGAAGTCTCCACGTGCTGTATTTTCTGCGTCTGTGTGGATATCGAGGCCTGGAGGACCGAGAGGGAGGTACGGAGCTCGGCCAGGAATTCTGTACGGAGGGAAGCTACCTCGGCACGAATTGTAGAGGTAATCAGCTCTTTCATTATCGCTGGCGTCAGCTCTGTTGGTTCCGCGGCGTCCGCCATCTTGTCGCCTGTACTCGAGCCCGTTTCCTCTAACTCTTCAAGTTCTGTCTTTCGCATATATCTTGTTGCATATATCTTGTTGCTGGTTGTTGCTGGTTTTTTAGGCATACCAAATGTCTGATAGTGTCGTCTGTTTAGTCAGAGAACATAAAATAATACTTTCAGTTCGAGCCAAGTCAAATGGGCTGTAGTAAAACTTAATTTCTCACGGAGCTACTCTCATGTGCGTCGTTACTCCGCCATCTTGTTTAACTCTTTCTCACATGAACTCATCTCTCCACTCTCTGAAAAGTTACACAGTAAATTTCGCAGAGTAAATTTTACTCAAACTGAGTACATTTTACTCAATGTACTCAGTTTACAATTTACTGTGTAGGTACTTTCCCACTACAAGATTCCAACTCTAAGATGCAGATGGGAACATCAAGGTCCAGGCTCTGCAGATGGGAGGGGGTTAAACCAGTGGAGCACACAATATCCAGAGTGTGATACTTGGAATGGGGCCTTGACAATTTTTTTTATCAAGTCTTGATATAATACATCTTTTGGAGACAAATATCTAGTTATTTATTGTTCTCTTTATTTTTTTCAATACAATTATTTGATATATATTTGATATATATAGTGATATAACTCATGTATACCTTGATCTGACAAGACTGAAGCATATACAGATGCAGCTCTCAGGCGTCTGAGCTCTGCTCTGCTCTGCTACTGCTGTAATCATGCACCATTAACCTGGCAGTGCTGTTAACGAGGCATTAACGATACTGCGCCCTTGTAGTAGAGGTTCGATTTTTAAGAGCAGGATCTGTATTATATTCTGATAGCCCAGGTTGGCCTGACATTTTTTTATGTACATCACATTTTACAATACAGGAGTGAGGTTGTACATGCATTATTACACAATTAAACCAGGCGAACCTAAAATATCACCAAATAGCTGTGACCTCTGAGTGTTAAAGCAGTTCAGGGGTGAGAGGTTGTGCAGGTGCTGGAGTGTACGTGGATGTCGAGGTCACCAAGCAGAGGTGTGGATGTCGAGGTCACCAAGCAGAGGTGTGGATGTCGAGGTCACCAAGCAGAGGTGTGGATGTCGAGGTCACCAAGCAGAGGTGTGGATGTTGAGGTCACCAAGCAGAGGTGTGGATGTTGAGGTCACCAAGCAGAGGTGTGGATGTCGAGGTCACCAAGCAGAGGTGTGGATGTCGAGGTCACCAAGCAGAGGTGTGGATGTCGAGGTCACCAAGCAGAGGTGTGGATGTTGAGGTCACCAAGCAGAGGTGTGGATGTCGAGGTCACCAAGCAGAGGTGTGGATGTTGAGGTCACCAAGCAGAGGTGTGGATGTTGAGGTCACCAAGCAGAGGTGTGGATGTTGAGGTCACCAAGCAGAGGTGTGGATGTTGAGGTCACCAAGCAGAGGTGTGGATGTTGAGGTCACCAAGCAGAGGTGTGGATGTTGAGGTCACCAAGCAGAGGTGTGGATGTTGAGGTCACCAAGCAGAGGTGTGGATGTCGAGGTCACCAAGCAGAGGTGTGGATGTTGAGGTCACCAAGCAGAGGTGTGGATGTCGAGGTCACCAAGCAGAGGTGTGGATGTCGAGGTCACCAAGCAGAGGTGTGGATGTTGAGGTCACCAAGCAGAGGTGTGGATGTCGAGGTCACCAAGCAGAGGTGTGGATGTTGAGGTCACCAAGCAGAGGTGTGGATGTTGAGGTCACCAAGCAGAGGTGTGGATGTTGAGGTCACCAAGCAGAGGTGTGGATGTCGAGGTCACCAAGCAGAGGTGTGGATGTTGAGGTCACCAAGCAGAGGTGTGGATGTCGAGGTCACCAAGCAGAGGTATGGATGTTGAGGTCACCAAGCAGAGGTGTGGATGTCGAGGTCACCAAGCAGAGGTGTGGATGGAGACATGGAGCGGACTGAGTACAGTAGCTCTGATAGCTCAGACGTGAGGTAGTAGAAGGTTCAGGGGGGGGGGGGGGGGGTAGATGAGGACAACCTGGACTTGTGAAGACCCGGCCAGTGTGAACTCAACACACTTGAGGCAGCTTAATTGATCTAAAAGATGCACATGCTACTGTTTCTGTTTGTTTATTATTGATAGGCCAATGCAATGCTGTTATTATAGGCTACGATGGTGAATGGTGTCATTTTGATTTATTGTCGGTCAGCTGAGCCGATCAACGCTCTGAAGGATTATCTGAACTTCAGATTCTGAAGTGCCTATTTATGTGCAATACCCTTTGATTTTAATCATCCATTCTATTAAAAAGAATAACTGAAAACCTGTTCCACCCCACGGGGTCGGTAACGACCCAAAAAATTACATGTGGTCATAAATCAATATTTTTCAGAGTGTTGCATATTTTTAGCGGTTTTTTAATCAAACGTTTTCAAGTATTAACATCACTAACATGTCACAAAAGCATGTAGAATGTATATTATCATCAATACGTTAGTTTAGCAATAGGTTAAAAGTGCCATTAGATAGTTTTAAGTTTTTGATTTTCTGAAGTCTATTCCAAGACGTAAACGGAAATGGAAATTTTGAACCATGGGAATTGTAGTCTTTTTGCTGCCATTTTGTAGAGGACATGCATAGCTGTCGACCAGCGTTGGAATTTTTCCGAACTACACTTCCTGTCAGATACTGTGGGGTTTCAAAGTTCAGCGTTCTGAATTAATCATATCAATAACTGTTATGATTCGCGATAATAAGCCACAAAAGGTAACTTTTTGACAAATATTGAAACGCAGTTAGTTTATCCTCCCTATTGTTAGCATGTAGGAACAATTACATCTGAAATTAGTTTCAAAACGGTTGCACTGTGGGGAAAATTTTTAAGTACACTAGATTACAGTAGATTTCATTAACTGTTCTTATGCACGCCTGGTGATACTAAATCCAAATTGAACTCGGGCATTTGAAAGATAATATATGTATATATATATATATAAATGTGCGAATTGGCTATAATAAGGTAATGTATAAGCATCATATTCTATATTCTATAATAATATTTCAAATTGCATTGGTTCGGATGGGATAATTCAGTACTGTATCTACAGAACCTTCGGTTTAATCATCTTCCCTTTATTAATTTCCTTCGATTTTTTTGTACACATGATCTCAAGAAGGTACTGAACGTTTTTTAAGTTTGGTCATTATCATGGTGTTATTCACTGTCAAGATGCAAAGAAAGCAAGGCAAGGAGCCTGGGCAAATGTCCGACTTACATCAAGGAACCCGGATCATCAACAAATCAATCTTAACTATATTCACAGGACATACTTGACTCCTATAAGACTGTGCAGAATGGGTCTTAAACAAGACTCCAAATGCTCCCAATGTACAAATGGGGATGAAGGGACATTTATGCACATGTATTGGGACTGCCCACCAGTTAAGGCATTCTGAAAAGATGTGACCCAACAATTATCAAAACTCGTATCTTGGAATATACCTGTACACCCCTTGGTATTACTATTGAATGATGTTTTTGAGTTTGCAGTAAATCCACAGCTAAAGAGATTGGTTTTACCGTGTATCACAGTAGCTAAAAAGCTGATCGCATCACGCTGGTTTCAACCGGAAAAAATGTGCCGGAAAGTTTGGTTTCTTACATATCTCGATGTGATTTATCAAGAAATATCTACAGCAAGAATTCTGGGTCTCAATGAATCCAAAATGTCAATGTGGTTAGAAGTGGTGGAGAGAATAAAAGCTAGCTTATAATGGTAGTGTCTGGTTAGGTGCGAGGGATAATGGAGGTACTTCCCAAGGTGGGGTCCGGGAGGGGGGGGTTCGAGCTGGAGCATATGTGTGTAGGTTTTTAGATAACAGGTATTAGGGGTATATCTTATATAAGACAATTAACTAAAATGTGATTTCATTGGATGTGCTCTGACAATTAATGCTTGTATATCTTATCGTGTGTTGTCATGTTTGTTTATGAAAAATAAAAAATAAAATACAAAAAAAAGATCCAAAGAAAAATCATAATTCATATTCTCCTTTGTTTCATCACAATTTAAGCAAGCCTAGTAATAGACACAATATTTTTGACACTGTGAATACATTCCCTGAGGTCCATAGATGTACCTAGATACCAAGAATATGCAAATAGCCCTTGTAGAAGTGGAGCAATATTCCATTTACCTAGGTATATATTTTAGGCGGATTTTCACATCATGTGGAACAGGTCTGAAACTGAACATTTGAACTGAATTTAAACTGAAACAGAAAATAACAATATATTTTTTATATAATTTTATAAATATAATAATATAATAATTTGGGGTGGGGGGGGGGGTGGTCAGATATTTGAATATTCGGTCTTAAGAACAGTAGACTATTCGAAAAAGACTTTGGTCAGTCATGCACATCCCTAGTGTGGGTACTGGGAGCTGTTTGACCAAGATGTCAGCTCGATGAATAATCACCAGTTGGCATACTTAATTGACCTTTGGCACAGTTTTCATCCAGGCCACAGTTACACACACTTCTATTTTTTCATACTTTCATCTTTGTTCACAGTCGCTCGGGGAGGCCTCTGTGTTCACACAGCACAGGGAGAGCTTCTGTGTTCTGTTTCTCCTCTCTTTGCCTGCGTCGGTGTGAACAGTGACCTTGAGCATCGTACACAGTTACAGCACACACAGCACACAGTACACAGTACACAGGCAAGGCCTCATTCCTTATACTACTACTTTGGTTTAAATCATGTTACTTGATTATACTGATTAAGTACAAAATATATATAGAAGACCTACAGTTTGTATCATTCTGTGTTACACATTGCATTATTATTCATCTGGTGTTTCAATACAAGTCATCATAGTCCATATCTCTCTCTTCCAGAATTGTGCCAAGGTTCTCTTCAGTTTTTCACAGTTTAAAGAAAGAATAACAACTAATAGTGCAGGGAGAGGCAGAAAACCCAAAGGGCTTATTTTGTTAAAATGGCATATTGTTATAAAAAAAACAGGACTCTTGTTTGCCAGGAACTCTTCCTCCTCAGCCGTAGGTCCTTCATCAAGCTGTCTCGGTTGAGGACGATGGCACGCTGAACTCCAAAAGCTCATCGGGGAGGTCTCCCTCAATGAGGTCCACTGGAGGCAGTGGCGAATCCTCCTGGAAGCCAAGGGAAGCCAGGCTTCCCCATTATTAAAATATGAATTAATATGAAAGAAAAAAAAAGTAAATACATTTTGAATTTTTTGTTATATATAGTTTACAATAATAATAAAAAATCATTATTTTTCATCTCTGTGTTATAATTTTTTTTGTTGAAATGTCTCCCTCTTCTCCTTCTCACTCTCTCTAACACAGCAGTTCCCAAACTTTTTTGGCCGTGCACCCCCTGTCACCTCCCCACCTAGCTGACCCACCCCCCAATGGGTTTCTGTTAGAAAAAAATGTTGCTGGTCTCCGTGCACAGATGAAGCACACCTGTGTCAGACACGCCCGATACATTATTGTTTATTATTATTATTAAAACGTACGTTTTTTATTAAAACGTTTCTTGAATTTCATGATTTACACAGTGAAAATCCCCATTTGAAATAATGTATATTAGTTATATTTATTAGGCATAAAAAAAAATTTGTTTGGTTCCTGTTGGTTGTTAGTTAAGGCCATGAGTAGGTAGGGAATTTATTTTATTTAATTTTTTATTTTATCTCTTCCCACGGCGACTATGGATAGGGAATTTCTTTATTTAATTAAAATGTTCACGACAACATGGATGCATGTACTCTGCCAGCATGTTTATTATCCATAATACTAAAGGTTTGACTAAGATTTATCTATCTATCTATCTATCTATCTATCTATCTATCTATCTATCTATCTATCTATCTATCTATCTATCTATCTATCTATCTATCTATCTATCTATCTATCTATCTATCTATCTATCTATCTATCTATCTATCTATCTATCTATCTATCTATCTATCTATCTATCTATCTATCTATCTATCTATCTATCTATCTATCTATCTATCTATCTATCTATCTATCTATCTCTCTCTCTCTCTCTCTCTCTCTCTCTCTCTCTCTCTCTCTCTCTCTCTCTCTCTCTCTCTCTCTCTCTCTCTCTCTCTCTCTCTCTCTCTCTCTCTCTCTCTCTCTCTCTCTCTCTCTCTCTCTCTCTCTCTCTCTCTCTCTCTCTCTCTCTCTCTCTCTCTCTCTCTATCTATCTATCTATCTATCTATCTATCTATCTATCTATCTATCTATCTATCTATCTATCTATCTATCTATCTATCTATCTATCTATCTATCTATCTCTCTCTCTCTCTCTCTCTCTCTCTCTCTCCTCTCTCTCTCTCTCTCTCTCTCTGATTCATAATCAAACCAGACCTCCTGCAGGCAAGCACTGTGTGTGTGTGTGTGTGTGTGTGTGTGTGTGTGTGTGTGTGTGTGTGTGTGTGTGTGTGTGTGGAGCTTGTGGTGGTAGTTTGAGTGGCTATAGACCGCTGCACTTAAATATAAACATTAGTCTACCTGGAGACTCAATGAGGTAATTGTAGATGTCGCCATAAGACGCGTCTGGCCATTTAGTGGGATCATTTTTTCATTATCCTGTTCGGCTGAAAGGACACTGGCCACCGAAGCTCCCCCCTCTGAATGAACAGTCCACATTCATTCGCTCGTCGCCTCGCGTTGTCCAGACTCCGTTGACAATCTGCGCTTGTGTATGGGGAGTACTGTAGGTGCTGGAAAAGGGACTTGATCTCGGCCGATTTAGTTCTGATCGATTAGAAATGGGTCGCGCCGTGTTCAGGAAACTCAGGTACATACAAGTCTATTCGATCATGTCTCTAGCGCCCCCACAGCCGTAGCTGCAACCACTTACATCACGGCTCTCATCCACATTCATTCATTTGCTCCTCCCAAACCCCCCCGCCCCCCCCCCGCTATCTCCTCCCCGATTTCAATGTAACGCGGAAGTGCAGTGGTCTATAGCATAGATATAGAATATCTATGGTCTATAGGGGGCAGCTTAGTCATGTGACTCAGTTGGTATTGCTGATTGGCTGCAACACGGTATGTTTACAGCCAACAGGTCTATTGGACCCTCATCTTTCACTGGGGTTGGTGGGCTCTTTGGAGATTCCAGCAGAGGGCACACTTTCAGCTCTTGTGACTGGGATATTGACCCAGCTTGCCCCTTCCCTGGGTGTCAGCTGGCTCTCAGGCTGTCACACACACCTCCCTTGTCTTATAGCTACAGTCGTCTCCAGTTCCAAACGCATCTTTTAGTGTGGAAAGGTGAACGGTGCCTTCTTCCACCATTTTGGTAACTCTACCTCTGGGTGTTTGTACCAAAGACCACCAGCTGTCCTGTTGTAATTAGCATAATAAATATAGCTGGTTAAAGACCGGGGTGAGTTCTGTCCTTGAAGCGTTTGCAATTGAAAAGTCACTACAGTAGGTGCTCTGAGACACTGGAATATAATATTATATATGACAATGTGTTTTCAATTCAAATCAATTCAGTTTTATTGTCGTTGTTTAATGAGTGAGGCACATATACAACACCATTGTCTGTGTCAGAGACAGTAGAGGGCAATCAATAAAAAAAACTACATAAATCATCATCAGCATAAGACACCTAGATACCTAGATACAAATAGAATGTATTAAAATATAAGAAATCTATAGGAGACAGTAGAGTAGACAGTAAAGTGCAGCATTCATGGTGGTAGTCAGATAAAGTGACGGTGCATAATAGTGCATGTGATGGTAAAGTGGTTAGAGTGCAGAGTTCATCAGGGCTACAGTCCTGGGGGAAAAGCTGTGTTTGAGTCTTGTGGCGTTAACCCAGAGACACCTGTACCGTCTCCCACTTGGCAGTGGAACAAACGGTCCATTGCAGGGGTGCGTGGGGTCAGGATGATGCTGCGCCCTCTCCGCATGCAGCGCTTCAGGTAGATGTCCTTGATAGTAGGTAATTGGGTGCCTCATGTTCTGAATGTATTCCGGTATACACCTGTGATTTATTGAAGTATCTTGAGTATGTGAGTGAGTTTAATCCTCAGAACATTGAACAGAGTCTACTGTACATTTAAAACAAGTATTGATGGATAATCAATTCAGTGGGTTGTTGGACACACAACCTGAGATGAGTCAGCCTCTGTGAATCGCCTCCAAGTGGAGTGAATGAAGGAGCTGACAGGAAGTGACCTCGGGCCTGCCCCGTTGTAGCCATGATGAAAACAATCCTCTTCCACACAACCTCTGGTGCTGACGCTGAAGTGAACAGCCTGGGAGCTAGAGCCCAAGGTCCCTGCCTCGGCCCCCGTCATCATGAGCAAGAGAGCGTTCCATCTGGAATGGAAAGAGAGACAATTTTTCCCGGGAATAAAATCCAGATGAAACGAATTGCAGAAGTACATTGCTTTACACAGGGCGTAACGAATGGAACAACATTCTGAATACCATCAAAACTGCTCAGTCACTGACTAGCTTCAAAGTCCAGCTAAAAAAGTGGATGAGGGGCAGGTTAGGATAAGGGTCCAGGCTCCTGAGGCAGATACTTTACAACCTAATGTCTGCCCTTGTTTGACCTGAATTGTTTTTATTATGCTTATTGTAATGTTTTTATTGTGATGTGATATTTGTAGGATATCAAGGAATAAACAATTGTATACAGGTTTCCCAGTACTGTGCTTGCTGCCGTGCCCTAAGGACCGCAATGGGAATAAGTTTAACTTTTTTGCGTAATCCTGATGAATTCGTATGCATACGATGTGTATTCTTAATTTGTAGAATACAATTAAATAAAATGTAATTAAATTCAAGACAAGCGTTTTGGAATCCAAACTAAGCTGAATTAGACACCTTGGACAATGAGTTAGATGAAGCGGACCATACATTGCTCACATTGGCATCATGTATAATATACTTCTAACTTGACTTTGTAAGGTTTTCCTACCAACACAGGATACAGGATTATTTTGCCTGTGAATCAGAGCAATGTGACCCTGTCACATTTCTTTATGTCAATTAAACATGTGTTAATTTGATTTGTATGTTATGTTGTAAGTTAATGAATACATTTGCGTGATATCTGTGTCAGAAACATGTTTGCATGTCCCTAGCCTCAGAATGTATGACTTTCAGCAAGACTGATGAATGTTAACTTAAAGCGTATTACAGTGTGTGCCTGTTAGACACACACACAATTAAATTGATTTGGTTAATTTAGTTATTAATCATACAGATTTTGATTAATCGAGGCAATATAATTCATAGTTATGAATTATGTTTACATGTGTGTGCAGAAGAATGTTTGCAACTGTATGTGTGTTAACTTGCGTGTACATAATGTCTGTGCGTATTTGTACTGTATATGTATGTGTGTGCCTGTGTATGTCCATGTGTATTGGTGTGTGTCTTCCTGTGATCATCTCAGTGTCAGTATGGATGTGACAGAGTCATTGACCTGTTCTCCAGGTCGACTCAGTGCTCCGTAAAAACGCTGATCCGCGAGGAACACAACCTGAGAAAAATTACACCAACCAAAACCTCTGATGTCAGAGGACACAAAGTCACACAGGAGCGGAGCAAAGTGCCCTGTCTGTGAGCCACCACTAGGGACAGAATGACTGAATGAATGATTGAATGAATGAATGAACGAATGAATGAATGAATGAATGAATGAATGAATGAATGAATGAATGAATGAATGAATGAATGAATGAATGAATGAATGAATGAATGAATGCATTAGTGAATCAGTAACATTGACAGCCTATGACAGTATTTTTTTGGGCCAGTGCCTCCCTATCCATTATCCAGGTCCCTTACCGCCAGTTAAATATAGGCTAATTGTCTACCCTGAATATTAGGCCTAACTATTATTATTCAAAAAGAAAAAAAAAGCATGTCATTGAATGCCAAAAGTTATAGTGTGATTGATCACTTTCTGGTGATATATCACATTCACACAAGTGATTTGAATTGACTTTACAACTGTCCAAAAAATGGCTTAAGTTAAAGGGACATAATTATGTGGTTCTTCAGTGCAAGGCTTTAATAAGGTCTCAATATTGATTACAAACAGCAGCCAATCAGAAGGCGGCAGTTTGACGCTGGTGCCAAACAAGAAGGATTATTTGTTCCAACGAAACAATAGCAGTCTACCAAAGAGTACGTCGGAGGCTGATGGGGGAAAAAAAGCTAAGATAAAAGATAAGATAAGATATTCCTCTATTGATCGCCTTGAGTAAATTCAGGACAGTGTAGTATTGGTACTGTAGGCTACCCTAAAGGCCTATTCATCCTAATGTTAGAAGGAATAAGCTAAATTGCTTTGAACTGCAGTGTGAGCCCTGAGCCTGGTGGTGCCGGTCTCTTCACAGCGGGTTGCAGAGTATTTAGCTTCAGCCGTAGCCGACCTGACGCCGTCAAGTCCAAGCGAGTGTGGTACTTGGACTGCCTGTGGAGGACCTGGCTGACTCCCTGCCAGTGATGCGTTCTTCATGGGACGCAGTGCAGCCAAAGTTTTGTGAGCAAAAGCGCGTGCACGCACACGCGCGGATGTGCACGGCACGCGCGTGCACACAGGAATGCGCTGCACTCGCCAACTCGCTATAAGTACCCACCTGGGCTACTTTGCATATCAATAGCGCCGGTCGTCAGGTGTGTTAAATACGTTCTCAGATACATTCACACAGAACTTGTGAATGAAATGTGTTACATTCCATTCGTAGAGGCAATTAAGCATTGTCTTTAGTCTGTGCTTAAGCGAGGGAACATTTATGCGCATGCGCGGGAGCGCGTGCACGCGCCCTGGAGCGCGCGTGCATGTGGCGTCATTGGCGTGCGTGCAACCAGTGTTGATATGACGAATGCAACACTGCTCCCTGCTGAACGAGGTATGTTGTTGGGAAAGCAAGAAGAAGAAGCTTGCTCTTCTCCCAGAGAGCCGGGTAACGCTGGGCATGTTTGATGTGGTGCTCGTTAAAGGAACTGAGGCAGAGAAGTTATTTCAGCCTGAAGCACTGGATCGTTTAACAGTCACAAATGTGCCTATTTCTGTTGTTATTTAGTTGCAGTGCCATGTTTGGCCACTGAGTGGCGCTCCATTGTTTGTACCTAATGTGATTTAACCTGAGCCAGTGACTTCTTCACTTCCTGTTCCACCTGACGTTCGACCATAGATATATATAGATATCTATGCGTCCGACAGCAGCGTAAACTTGTTATTGTAGTTCTCTAGTAACAATGTGGCTAGTACTGTAGTTGTGTTGTAATTGTATTGAATGCCGTATGACCAGGCATCGTATGTTTATATATTTTTTTGTAAATAATAAATGGGTTTGTCCCAAATCCCAAAAGCAACAAAGTCTGTTAAGCTCCTTTGCTAAGCTATCCTGGTGCTGTTATTTTTATGCTGTTAAGTTGACGTCACATAGCCAGACACATTACAAGCACCGCACACAGTGAAAAACAGTGAAAAGCTGTGTGCAAGCGATTCAGAAAAAGACCCTTGTCTTTAGCAAGGAAAGCCTCGTCCAAAAAAAGTTTTTGATCCCGGTAAAAGCAAGTCTAATGATAAAATAGTGTAAATGTGCATTCGAATGTAGGACTAAACTGCCATTTAAAAACAGACAACACACAAACACCCTCCAAGAACACCTCAACGCCCCCCTTTCAACTATTCTGCACCCAGCAAGGTGAACAAAACAAAAAACAAAACAAAGGTTGAATAGCAAAAATAACCAAATCTTAAAAGGATAGTTTTGGAACCAATAGCCTTTTAATTACCAATGCTGGGGTCGAGCTTGTGTCTGTACAAGCTGACTGAGGCTCACAGAATTATATTGTGTCTGGACTTTGGACTGAGAATACTCCACTAATCAACATCATCATAGTAAGAAATATGGATAGGGTTCCACAAATCTGAACTATTCCTTTAATGTCACAAACAAATTGGATCAGTTGAGAAAGATAAAGAAAAATAAACATTTCCCATACAGACAAGGTCCAACGCTGCCAACTTCTCAAGGAGAGAGAGTCCCACGAGGATAGAGGAGGCCCAACGTGTAATTATTGATGTCCTGGCAGACCCAAGAATATCCTAATTTATTTTATTGAAAGGATGTTGATTAAAGATTTACCAGGTTCTGACATAATCAGAGGCTAGAACTCCTTCCACCATAGACCGTCTTCTTATGTCTCCTCTTTTCTATTCTTCTCTTCTCTACTCTTTCTTCTCTTCTCTCTATTTTATTCTCTGCTTGCCTCTCTTCTCTTCTCTCTGCTCTTCTCTTCTTTTCTCTTTGCTCCTCTGTCTTCTCTCCTCTTCACTTCTCTCATATTTTCTATTTTATTCTCTTCTTGCATCTCTTCTCTCCTCTCCTCTCCTCTTCTCTTTTATTTTCTCGTCTTTTCTCTTTTTATTTTTTCTGTTCCTCACCCCATATGTTTAATCAAAACCATACTGATCTTTCATAATCATATCTTAATGCTATCTCAAACCAGCACCTTTGTGATTCTAACTCTTTTTGTCACAGAAGCATCTGTCACTGAAATGTCTTTTCATTCCCACTAGGAAACCATAATATCACACATGGAAAATGTCCATGGCCATATGTCATTGTTCAGGCAGTGCTCTCGCATTCCTGCATTCAAAGCAGACTGTCGTCCACCCTACGTGCCACACTTCAATACATCCTTACACACCTTGATCACAGTGTCGTCTGACTTAATGAAAGATATGCGTGGGTGCACAAAGACACACACGCACATAGCATGGTCTTTGGGTGAGCCAAATAATATTCTTTTGCGCGGGGGGGGGGGGGGGGGGTGCGCGGCGCGCGGCACGCCTCTCAGGGAGGAGTCGGACTGTTGGAGGATACTGTGATCGCTAGCCTGTAGCCTGTAGGCCTTGTGTATGTATGTATGTATGTGACAAATAAACCTCTTGAATCCTGTCATATATTCAATCAGTTTCAGTAACTACAGAACACATAATACTAGACAACTCACTTGTTGAGGTCCGGCCGTCTGGACGGTCTGGGCTTCCACAGCACATTCCATGATAAAAAAAAAGTATCCATTTAGTTAGATAGATGATAGATCATCATCCAACACTGTCTACAGTATCCTATCCTGTGTTCTGATACGACCGCAGGCGCCGGCACGGTCACCAGGCGTTGTAATACTAATAATAGTCCCCACCGGAGCAGCACCAGCAGCAGGTGTAATTGTAACGGCGTCGCCTGTAGATGATCCCGCGGCCCGCCTCCTGCTGCTCTGTCAGCTTCACTGTCTTCGTGAAACCAAAATTGGTTAGGCTTACTTGTTTTCGTTTAGACATTATGCATTCCTGAGTGACCTTATTTACTGGCTGTCAAAACGATCACTGTGTCAACAAGTCACAGCCACAGGTTACAAAGTGGGTCAAGTTTGATTTGTGCCGTGCGTGCGTGCAGGCTGCAGCGCCGCCGCGCTCCGAATGGTAATTGCAAGAATAGCATGCATGCAGTGGCGAATCCTTATGGAAGCCAACGGAAGCCATGCCTCCCTATTAAAATATGAATTCATATCAAATATGAAATATGAAAAAAAAAAAAATAAAAAATTAATATAGTTTACATTCTTTTTCATCTGTGCATCTGTGTTATAATTTTTATTATGTCTCCCTCTTCTCCTTCTCACTCCCTCTAACACACTGTCAGACTCACTATGCTCACTGCAGCAGGAGAAGAGGCAGGGGGTAGGTCTCTTTCTCCAGGCTTCCAGCATGTGATTCATGTATCCAGTCCAAATCCGATCCTAGCCAATCAGATTCGAGCTGACTGCCACACCCTAAAAGTTTAAAACGGGACTGTGAGGAAAACACATTTCACATTTTCCCCCCTGGAGGCGGGGCAGGTCAGAACACGTCTGAAGTACGTCATCCCCTCGCGGGATTGATTGCAAATGTTATTAACAGAGCGGGCACGTTCGAAGCAGAGCACACCACTGTGGATATAAGGATATTATGATTTAAAAAATCTATCTGGCAAGAGAAGGACCACATTATTGACCAGGTAAGCACTGAGCAGCCTGACTAAGGACTAACTAACGTTATCAGGCAAGCTTGTAGACCCTTTCATACCCTAACTTTCTCACTTTATATGTATATGTTGTGTCTGTCCACTATGTTTGTTAATTTGTTATCTCCCCCCCCCTTATGTAAAGCGACCTTGGGTCCTCTGAAAGGCGCTATATAAAACGAAGTATTATTATTATTATTATTATTATTATTATTATTATTATTATTATTATTATTATTATTATTATTATTATTATTATTATTATTATTATTATTATTATTATTATTATTATTATTATTATTATTATTATTATTATTATTATTATTATTATTATTATTATTATTATTATTATTATTATTATTATTATTATTATTATTTCATGACTGCAATGCAAGCCAGGGGCTGGATTACGCAGTCACTTATTCCTCTGTAGTAGCCAGGTTAATGTGCACCATCAAGCACTGCTTAAAAGCTAGCGGTGGGTCCAAAATATATCGGATATAAATGTCAAAGGTACCCAGCGTTCCATTAGGGTTTCACACACAGATGCGGCGGGGTTTGAAAGCTCGGTGTAACTGAGGGGTACAATTCCCTGACTGTATTGATAAGTATGGTATCATTAAACCACTACCGTCTTATGCACTTTAATTACTGGCCATACAGTACATGATATATATAATGATGAACACTTCCCACAATGAAATCGGTTCCACACAAAGTTGTAATTAAGTATTTATTGCAGCAAAAGGTACATAATATACTTCTATATTTCACTTTGAATGCGCTTATAAGGCAAAGGAATGTGCATAGGCAAATCAACAACGAATGTCCATTCTCTGGTTACGCAGGAGGTAATTATACAACCTGAATCTTAGGGAATTATATCTATGGTACACTAGTAATATAGCGGGAGATACTGGAAGGGTCCCCCCGGTTGTAAGCCAGCAAGGGTAGAGGATCTGTCGGTAATAGAGTCTGGGTCAACGATGATAAGGAGACTCCGAGTACGGGAGACGGTGCAATAAGATCTTGATCCACAGACGAATACAGCTGTTCTCCGTAGCCTGTAGCTCCACAGGGAAGAAAGCTAGCCTGCCTCAGGCTTCTGAGGGGCAGACTCGACGTGGCTCCTCACAGGGTAAATCCCACACACGTGTGGGCGTCGGCGATTCTCCGCTCCATTAATCACAGGACCAAAAGCAAATATAATCCAGCCGTAAAGGGCTATGCAGTCGTCGGGTAGATAATCCAGTGTACATGTCCACACGGTCCTCGTCTAGGGCTCCTCGGGTGAAAGCGCCATGAAAGCAGCCCAGCCTGGATAAGCACTCTAGCTGATACGAGGAAAACGTTGGTGATGCTGGTCACTGTAGAACTTTAGCCGCACGATACACTATACACAAATAGACTATTACTGACTTAATAGAATATGTCGCACTCGACGGTATAGCACCAAACTCTGACACTTCAGTTATTAATTCGCACGCGGTCTCAATGCTCTATTTGGGGCAAACAGGCCATACTTCACCGCACGTAGTATCGTGGGTGAGGCTTCAACTTATTGGGTAACATACTTCTGTATTCACCTGCGCCGTATTTATACGCTTAGATGAATAAACTAGTACCAGCTTTATTCCTGTCTCATATCCTTGCGCAATACCATTCATGTCCAGGCATGTCCCCGGCGGTGACTTTGAACCTGACTTTGGAGGCATGGCCTTGGCGCCTGTGGACCGCTGTCCAATAGGAGAATGAAATATTATGGTCTGTACTAGGCTAAAGGGATATTCCGTGTATATGTACAAGGAATATACAAGGGATATCAAACGATATACAAATATTATGCAATATATATCAATCAATAAATATATATATTCGGTTTAATCTGATCCTTTGTAACAGCCGCCTCCTAATTAGTCCCACCTAATTAGCTAAGCAGAGACAGATTAACCGCACTGTCCACTACTCAATGTCTGTTGTGAGGGGTAGGGCAGTTCACAAATCATGGGGTCATGGTCGTCATCAATAGTCTCGGGGAGCCTTGGCAACTCTATTAGCCTCGCCACGGGTCGGGTGTAGATCCGCCCTTGGACGAGCACTTCGGCTGCTCGGACCTTTCCGTCGGCACCGGTGATCACTTTGCTTACGCGGCCAGCCGGCCACATAGCTCGGGGTAGTGACTGGTCGATAATCATGACGACTGTTCCTTCTGTCAAATTGTCTCTCTCTTTCACCCATTTCTGGCGGGTCTGTAGAGACGGTAGATAGTGGAGTAGGAAGCTGTTCCAAAACTTGTCAGCCAATACTTGACTGTACCTCCACATTCTTCGGCCGTTCGCTTCTTCAGGCCTGTACATTGTCTGTGGTAACGCAGGGTCCAGCCGCACCATCAAGAGTGTGTTGGGGGTGACTGGGTCGACATCTGCTACATCACTTGAGACATAACCGAGGGGCTTTGAGTTCAATACTCCCTCGATCTCCGTGAGGACTGTCATTAGGACTTCTTCCGCCACGGTCTGGGCCCCAAGCACGGCGTACAGGGCTGTCTTTATTGAACGTACTTCTCGTTCCCAAGTTCCACCGAAGTGAGGTGCATTCGGGGGATTAAACTGGAAGTCAATCTGGGATGGAGCGAGGTGGGTCTTAAGTTCTGGGCCCATAGCTTGGAAGCTCTCTCTCAGCTCTCTTTCTCCGCCTTTGAAGTTTGTCCCGTGATCAGACAATAATATAGACGGTTTGCCTTTCCGCGATGTGAATCTTCGGAAGGCCATAAGGAATGAGTCTGTGCTCATGGTTGGAAGGAGTTCTATATGCATAGCTCGGGTGGTCATGCATTTGAATACAATACCCCACCGCTTCTCGGTTCCTCTTCCTTTCTTTACATACAGCGGGATAGATTGTTGCTTGCGTGGGGCTATTCTTGAGCGAGCCAGGATGAAAGCAGTATGTATTTCTCCTCTCTCCTCTCGGGCACGCAAGTAGGCCACCGAACCGTAGGCTACTTCGGAGGCGTCGCTGAAGACGTGCAGGTCCATCTGGCACGTCTCCGGCCTCACTGGGGGTGGGAAGTAGCTGCGGCGTATGTTGACACCTGGGAGTGAGCTGAGTTCTGTCTCCCACTCTCTCCATGTGGATGCAAGGTGTTCGGGTATGGGGTCGTCCCAGCCCTGGTCCTTGTCCCATAACGCTCTTACAATCATCTTTGCCCTGGTGGTGTAAGGTAGAATACATCCCAACGGGTCATATTGTCTGGCGAGTGTTCTGTATACACTCCGTCTGGTGGTCGGTAGTGCAGTCGACCTTCCCTGCTCCTTGGTCAGGGGTGTGTGTTTATAATGGAGCGAGTCTGTTTTGAAGCGCCAGACTAGTCCTAATGTCATTTCTTGGGCTTCTCCTGGGATGGTCGCCATCCAGGTCTCGCTGCTTGCTGCCTTGTCCTCGGGGGAGAGGCTGCGCAATACTTGCGGGTCGCTGCTGGCCCACTGCCTGAGATCAAAGCCGCCTTTGATCAGGGAGGCGCGGAGCTTGAGTAGAAGGGCCTCGGCTTCTTCTGGCGTCGAGAGGCTTTACAGTTGTCCACGTAGAAACTATTTCCTACACTTTGTCGGACCTCTTCATCGGCTGCTGGGTCCTCTGCGACGTGTTTTTGCAGTGCAAACGTAGCACAGCATGGGCTGCATGTGGTTCCGAAAGGGAGGACTTCCCATTGATAGATGGCTGGTTGCTCGTCCCCGATCCTCTCTCTCCATAGGAACCGCAGCAGGGGCTTGTCCTCCTCCACTAGTCTCACCTGCAGTAACATCCCTTTGATGTCGCCGCTGATGGCCACCTTGTCTTGGCGGAAACGTAGTCACACGCCTAGTAGAGAGGGGCCTAGTGTTGGGCCGGGCAAGAGCTCTTTATTCAGATTTTGTGATCCGATCTGGTAGCTGCAGTTGAACACAATACGATCCTTGCCGTTGTGGTGGACTTTGTGGTGCGGCACGTACCATGATTCGGTCGTCTGATCGGCCTCTTTAATGTCAATTTTCTTTATGTGTCCCGCTGTGATTAGCTTGTTAATCTCAGCGCGGTACACAGTCTCTTGAGCGGGGTCTCTGGCTAGGCGCCGCTCTGTGTTCAATAGATACCGCTCCGTCGCTTCTTTTGGGGCGTGGAAGGTAGGCATACCCTCTCGCCTCAGGAGTGGAGTTGCGTATCTCATCACTCCGTTGACTTTGACTCTCTTTGTCCCCTGCTCGAGGAGGGCTATAGCGTAAATGTCTTCCTTGGAACGAATGTCTTTCTTTTCGTTCTTAAAGGGCATTGTCTCTAGTGTCCATAGCCTCTCGACATGCTGTAGGAGGGTGGTGTCTTCTTCTGTCACTCTGGAGTGGAGGCAGCTAGTGGCTGCTGTTCGGTTAAGGGACCTAGCGAGGGGGCCTTGTAGTGTCCATCCTAGGCGGGTCTCGACTGCTGCAGGACAGCCTCTGGGCCCTGTGTGGACCCGGTCCATCGGGACGATGAGGTCTGCATCGTCGGAGCCTATCAGCAGGGTCGGGGTGGCACCGTCTATGAGCGGTATAGGTAGTTGACGCAGGTGCACATATTTATCCATCAGCTTGGCGATGGGGTAGGTGTACTGCGACAGGCCTATTTCTTGGCTGGTGAAAGCGTTAGTAATCCTATACCGTCTCTCTGGCTGCCTGCTTGCTGCGATAGTGAAGGAGACATTCTCGCCCTTTATCGTCTTTAGATCTCTTCTTATTGTCCGAATCGTCATCTGGTTTTCGCTCCCCCGCAGCCCCAGCTGGGCCGCAGCGGACGCGAGGAGAAGGGTCTTCTCTGACCCGTCGTCAAGGACGGCGTAAGTGTCCATGACCTTGTCTTGGTAACTCAATGTTACGCGGACCACCTTTAAGAGCACCCGGGCGCCCCCGCTGCTGGCGGGGTCAATGTACATAACACTTGCCTTTGTGCTGCTTGAGGGTGCAGGCTTTCTTCTGTTACTTTCGTGTAGGACGTCTAAGTGGGCTCCGTCACACCGACTACACCTCTTCTTTAAGCGGCAATCGGCTGCCATGTGACTGCGCGCACATCGGTAACAGCGTCGGTTGGCCTTTATCCATTGACTCACCTCGTCGGCGGTCATCTTCTTGAACGTGTCACATTGTGACAGCCAGTGTTCATTTTCGCAGTACGGGCACACCATCTTCCACTTCTCTTTCATCGAGGGGGTACTGTGGTTCTTGCTGCTCGGTACTGATTCTGATTGGTGCATGACGGTCACCAATCTGCGGCCATCGTTTGCTCTCCTAGGTCCCTCTCTGGAGCTTGGTGTGCTCCGCATGAACGTATCCAACCGTAGGCTGTTGACTTCTCTCGCCAGGAAGTCGGCTAGGTCTAGGAGGGATGGCTCGGGACCGTTAGGATCACGGTGGTCTCTTAGCCGTCTGAAGCGCTCTTGTCGGGCGGGCGGAAGCTTCTCTAAAATCCTCTCGACATTAGAGTTCGCGTACAGTTCGTGCATACCCTTTTCTCTTTGCGCCCCCAGCATCCCTACCAGGGATTGTACCTTGATAGACAGGTCATCTAGTGAGCGATTGTCTGTGGCTGGGGGTAGGCGGTCAATATGCCTTATCTCTTGTATTACGTAGTCCCATATGCGTCCATATCTTTGGTCGAGTGCTGCTAGAGCCGCGGTGTATGGGGTAGTAGAGGTGGCATAGGCCAGCGCTATATTGTGCGCTCGGGGCACCTTGAGGTGCTTCAGTAGGATAGCATATTTGTACGGTTCATCAGCTACATCGGACATCATTGTCTCTAAGCACATTCGTAGCTCTGTGTACTGTGCTCTGTTCTCGTGTGTGAAGTCCGGGAACGTCGGTGTGCCAATGTATGATGCCATGGATGGCTGGCACATCGGTGAGCGTTGGAAGAGAGGCCTCCTAGGCGAGTCTCCTCTTACGCCTCTTGGTGGGCTGGTACCTGCTGGATACCATGGCCCGCGTACCCAGGTGCTGTTCCTCGGGGCTGGTCGTGCGTCAAGCTCACCCGTGAATTGAGTCAGGGGTCTGTATCGCAGAGCCGCGGGGGTAAAGCCTGGGCTGTACTGGACCTCCTGGTCCTGTGGAGTACTGTGCTGCTGTTGGGCTTGACTCTCCTCCTCTCCCTCTTCTTCTTCCTCTGGCAGGTCATCTAGATCCTGTAGTCGTCTATTAGCCTCTCCGCAGTGTAGACCGTTTCTTCCTTGTAGCTGGGTCTCACTTGGACCGGACGGGGAAGGGGTTCGGAGGGGGGTATAGGCTCTCTCTGGTGGTCAGACTCAGGGTCGCTTGATCGGGTCGGGGAGGGTGCCCTTGACCCTTGTCTTGACGAGGCCCTGGAGCCCCGTGCGGAGGGAGGGGGTGTTGCCCTGGTGATCAGCTGCTCCATTATCTGCGCTTGTAATCGGTCGCGCTCAGCTTCGCGTTTGGTGAGAGCGAGGTCGCGCTCTGCTTCTCTTTGGGCACCGGCAGCGGCGCGCTGGGCTTCGGCCCGGTCTCTTCCCATATTCTCTTCCGTCTGAAGGCGTCTAATCTCTAGACGTATACGATCTTCGTCGCTCCGTTGCTGCGCTTGAAGGCGTTCTCTTTCCATGGAAGAATGTTCGCGCTCACTAAGCGTCTGTGCTTGGAGTCGATCGCGCTCTGTTGAGGCTGCCAGGCTGGCGAGGAAGGCCTGTGCCAGCATCTTGTCCGCCTCGCTGGGGGAAGACGCTGGTTGAGGTGATCCGCTCCTGGTAGTACTCGTTGGAGATCCGTTCTCCTGTGGCGAGTCAAGGAGATCCATCTCCGGGGTGCTCGCCTCTTCTTGTAGTGGGTCGAGTTCCATCCCTGGAGGGCTGTCTTTATCCTGGAGCTCTCCGGGGACTACTTCTTCGGTCTTGGCGGGGGGTAAAGTCATGTCAGGTCCCTCCTGGTCCCCTCCGTGAGCTTGGTCAGTTACGTTAGAACCCACTAGGGCCTCTATAGGCGGGGTAGCCTGGTCGGTCGATAGGGTCGGACATAATTTTACTATCTACTTTTTCCGCGTTTACCGTCTGTAGAAAGCTAGGTAGTATATTGGCAACGTAATCCTCTAAGTACTGAGGTGTCTGCCGTCTACGCTGCGGGCGATCTATTTTAGGAGAACCGTTTTGTGGAGTGTTCATCATTGGCCATGTCAATATTAATACCACTATATTAATATTACACTAGTTACCCTCCGGCTCGAAGGCCCAATTGTAACTGAGGGGTACAATTCCCTGACTGTATTGATAAGTATGGTATCATTAAACCACTACCGTCTTATGCACTTTAATTACTGGCCATACAGTACATGATATATATAATGATGAACACTTCCCACAATGAAATCGGTTCCACACAAAGTTGTAATTAAGTATTTAATGCAGCAAAAGGTACATAATATACTTCTCTATTTCACTTTGAATGCGCTTATAAGGCAAAGGAATGTGCGTAGGCAAATCAATAACGAATGTCCATTCTCTGGTTACGCAGGAGGTAATTATACAACCTGAATCTTAGGGAATTATATCTATGGTACACTAGTAATATAGCGGGAGATACTGGAAGGGTCCCCCCGGTTGTAAGCCAGCAAGGGTAGAGGATCTGTCGGTAATAGAGTCTGGGTCAACGATGATAAGGAGACTCCGAGTACGGGAGACGGTGCAATAAGATCTTGATCCACAGATGAATACAGCTGTTCTCCGTAGCCTGTAGCTCCACAGGGAAGAAAGCTAGCCTGCCTCAGGCTTCTGAGGGGCAGACTCGACGTGGCTCCTCACAGGGTAAATCCCACACACGTGTGGGCGTCGGCGATTCTCCGCTCCATTAATCACAGGACCAAAAGCAAATATAATCCAGCCGTAAAGGGCTATGCAGTCGTCGGGTAGATAATCCAGTGTCCACACGGTCCTCGTCTAGGGCTCCTCGGGTGAAAGCGCCATGAAAGCAGCCCAGCCTGGATAAGCACTCTAGCTGATACGAGGAAAACGTTGGTGATGCTGGTCACTGTAGAACTTTAGCCGCACGATACACTATACACAAATAGACTATTACTGACTTAATAGAATATGTCGCACTCGACGGTATAGCACCAAACTCTGACACTTCAGTTATTAATTCGCACGCGGTCTCAATGCTCTATTTGGGGCCAAACAGGCCATACTTCACCGCACGTAGTATCGTGGGTGAGGCTTCAACTTATTGGGTAACATACTTCTGTATTCACCTGCGCCGTATTTATATGCTTAGATGAATAAACTAGTACCAGCTTTATTCCTGTCTCATATCCTTGCGCAATACCATTCATGTCCAGGCATGTCCCCGGCGGTGACTTTGAACCTGACTTTGGAGGCATGGCCTTGGCGCCTGTGGACCGCTGTCCAATAGGAGAATGAAATATTATGGTCTGTACTAGGCTAAAGGGATATTCCGTGTATATGTACAAGGAATATACAAGGGATATCAAACGATATACAAATATTATGCAATATATATCAATCAATAAATATATATATTCGGTTTAATCTGATCCTTTGTAACACTCGGCGTTGCTAATAAACATTTTAAATCATTTTTATAAACGAGTAACTGAGGCTGAAATGTATGCTTCCTCATTTTACAGTAGGAGCGCTCTGATGGCTGGGCGCGCCGCGCAACAGACACGTGAATGAATGAATGAATGAATGAATGAATGAATGAATGAATGAATGAATGAATGAAAACTTTATTTAACAGATTGCAGAATGGGTACAATACAGTACGGCTCAATACACACCATTGTTAAGGTGATGCAGTCCAGAGAAATACGTTTGTCTTGTCTTGTTTGTCTAGACTCTAGACGTCATATTCTCTCCCGGCCGTATGTATATTTCTCTCCCACCCACCCACCCCCTCCTAATGTACAGTCTCCTCCCCATCATATACTCTGTCAGGATCTATGGGTAACAGTACAGTATATTTGAATATCGTATATGTCACAAATGTAACCATACTAAATACCTGTATGTCATGTATGTCCCTATGCCATAAATGTCATGATGTCTTGTATGTCATAAATGTCACTATGAATTGAAAATGGGGGACCCTGATGTAAACAAGACAAACGTCTTTCTCTGGTCTGCATCCCCTTATACAATTGTGTGTATTGAGCCGTACTGTATTGTACCCATTCTGCAATCTGTTAAATAAATAAAAAGAAAGTTTGACTGGCCGCCGAGCCATATTGTAGTGTACATGGTGACTGATTGACTAAAAAAAAGAAAAAAAAAATAATAATATTAATAAAAATATTTAATAATTTTTTTTTTTATTAATTTCTTTTGGCTTCCCCTGTTATTTTACCCACGCAACGCCACTGCATGCATGATGCCATATTACGTGTGAATTAGTGCGCAAATCATTAATCATACATCCAAAATAGCATACGTTTATTATTATACACGATGATGATACAGAAAATTACAGAAAAATTAGAAATGCATGGCAAAAGTAGCATTTATTTTCAGTAATTTAGAGACCCCCCAAAAAATCACAAATCATGTATTCAGGGGAGCTGATGTCTGATCTAGGGGAGCTATAGCGGACCCAGCTCCCCCCGTGGATCGCACCCTGCGCACGCACACACACACACACACACACACACACACACACACACACACACACACACACACACACACACACACACACACACACACAGACACACACACACACACACACACACACACACACACACACACACACACACACACACACACACACACACACACACACACACACACACACACACACACACACACACACACACACACACACACACACACACACACACACACACACACACACACACACACACACACACACACACACACACACACACACACACACACACATACACACTGCAAAGAAACAGACTAAGAAATGACATTAACTCAATGATCACTGCAAAAAAGAATTTCATCAATCACAAAAACTGAGGAAAACAAAAATAAACCCTGTGAACTTTGGAAATTACTGAATAATCAACTAGGCTGCAGTAAAAAACATAAAACCAGATTTTCAAACATAAACATAAAGACAGATAACACGCTCATCACAGACAAGCTGGATGTGGCCAATTACTTAAAAATGTTCTTCACAAACATAGCCACAACACTGGTAAATAAACTACCCTCCCACATTTTGGGGTAGAACACATCATAGCCTACTACAATAACCTAGGGGTCTGCAAAGACGACTTCAAACTAGAAATGGTAACAACAGCTGAGGTACACAAAAAACTGAGCGCCCTCCAACCTAACAAGGCCACTGGCCATGACAATATCCCCTTCAAATTCCTCAGAGACTCAGCAGCCGCCATCGCCCCAGTCATCACACACATAATAAATCTCTCCATAAAACAGGGACACGTACCCAAAGACTTCAAAATTGCGAGAGTAACCCCCCTGCACAAAAAGGGCAGCAAATTGGACCCAAGCAACTACCGCCCTGTTTATATTCTTACCTCCATCTCGAAAGTCATGGAAAAAATAGTATACAAACAGGTCGAAAAGTACCTCGCAGAAAAAAATCGAATCTACGAATTCCAACATCCCACTCCACTGACACATGACTTCTCTATTTGAACGACCACATCAAACAAGAGGTGGACATGGGCAAATACTGTGGCATGGTCATGCTGGACCTACAAAAGGCCTTCGACACTGTCAATCACTCCATTCTAATTGACAAGCTAAAAGCAATTGGTTTTGATAGTCTATCAGTGAGCTGGATGCAATCCTACCTGGTGGGGAGAGAACAGATATTGGAGGTAAACGGTACCCTACCCCCCCCCCCCCCCCCCCCCCCCTACCAGTGAGCTGTGGTGTTCCACAAGGAAGCATACTAGGACCGTTACTGTTCCTAATTTATGCAAATGACATGTCGTCAGCTTGTGACTGCAACTTGTTCCTGTTCGCGGACGACTCAGCCCTGCTGGTCTCTGACAAGAACACAGGTTGAAAAAACCCTCAGCTCGGAAGTCGGCAGAATCTGCACCTGGCTCGCTGATAACAAACTATCATTACACCTAGGGCTGGGCGATTAATAGATATTCTCGATTAATTCAAATTGATTCGAATCGAATAATGATTTAGTACGATTTTGATTTTTTTTTTATCGATTTTCAAAAAAATTCAAAATAAAATTTGTTTTAAGAGTCACCTTTTATTTTACAAAAAGTGATGTTTGGTGAAAGTTAGATTTGCACTTTATTAATCCCAATAGGGAAATTCATTCTTGTTTGATGATCAAGAGGCACCTTTTATTTGTTTTAAGTGAAGTTTGGTGAAAAAGCATGTTATTGCACTATTAATGCCAACAGGGACATTCATCTTTGTTTGATCAAGATTAACCATTTATATATATATATATATATATATATATATATATATATATATATATATATATATATATATATATATATATATATATATATATATATATATATATATATATATAAATGGTTAATCTTGATCAAACAAAGATGAATGTGCAATAACATGCTTTTTCACCAAACTTCACTTAAAACAAATAAAAGGTGCCTTATTATATATTATATATATATATTATTTTTAACTCGGCAAGACCGAAGCTTCTCAGTTACAGCGAGTGACAATATTGTCACAAGGAAAGATGAAATTACATACCTGGGTTCCATCCTAGAGGCAAATCTTTCCTGTGACAAAATGGCATCCAATGTAATAAAAAAATTCAACCAACGAACTAGATTCTTGTACCGGATCTCCTCTCTGGTAAACAAGAATACCCTGACGACTCTGGCAGGAGCACTCATTCAAGGGTACTATGACTATGCTTGCACTTCATGGTACCAAAGCACCTCAAAGGCGCTAAAAACTAAATTACAAACATCACAAAACAAACTGGTCAGACTAATGCTTGACCTTACTCCTAGAACCCACCTCACCCCTGCCCACTTTGACAACCTAGGATGGCTTAGAGTAGACGACAGAGTACAGCAACTTGCAATGGGCCTGGTCTACAAGATACACTACACCACTCAGGTACCCATTGAAGGATGTCTATGTTTTTCAAGGTGTAATGTAAAATATTGGTGGGTATATAATGTAAAATATTGGTGGATGACAGCATCTACTCATAGTCATCTCAGAGGAGGAGGATAACAGAGAGAGAGTGTGTGTTAGGAGCTGACTAACCCCAGCAGATGAGGCTGTGCTGTTATCATCAACAGCTGATAGCCAGAGCGTTTGTTTGGGGTAAGTTAATATCAACATCACCGCTGCCATAGTGATTTGGGTCAAAAGACAGCGTGTCACATAGCAACGAGAAGAGGGGCCGGGCCTGTCGTTGCTATGGCAAGAATATTATAATGTGAGTTTCCTTCCGGGGAAGTTAGATTCAGATTCGACGCACAGACGAGAAGAGCTTGATCAGAGACTTTGAAACGATCCCCCGGGGAGGGGTGGAGGGGAGGACTGAAGTGCCACGACGACAGGGAAGGCCTTTTGGATAACAGCTAGGCCGCGACGACCACCGAGCGGGGTGAAAGGAGAAATCCATTAGAATAATGAATTTAGTTCCTTCTAAAGATTTTTCAAGGACAATACAGAACTGGTTTACATCTTGTACAAGGCTATGTTTATAAGAATAAACATGAGGATCTAAGGAAAGAGATCAAGTTGCAGTGTCGTTTCTTATGACTATGGACTAGGGGTTGCAACAGAGAGACGCACAACAGAGAGAGTCACAAAAGAGCCATGATGAGATGAGATTGGCTGATTGCCAGAATCCAACACCATGTACATGTCAAAATACTTCCCAAACTTGACCTTTGGGAAGTATTTTGACATGTACTGTACATGGTGTTGGATTCTGGCCATCAGCCAATCTCATCTCATCATGGCTCTTTTGTGACTCTCTCTGTTGTGCGTCTCTCTGTTGCAACCCCTAGTCCATAGTCATAAGATATACCACGACCACAACACCAGAGGGAGCTCCACAAATCATGTCAAACCCAGATTCGGCTCAAACAAGGGACTAAACACTTTCGCAATTATGCCACATCAATGTGGAATGCTCTACCCACAGCTGTAAAGGAATGCGAATCACTACCCACTTTTAAAACCACTCTCAAAGAGCACCTACGAGAGACTGCAATTCAAAACTGGCCCCTGTACATTTACATTTAGTCATTTAGCTGACGCTTTTATCCAAAGCGACTTACAAGTTCTGTATGACAAGTCATCAAGAAGGGTACAACTCTATCAGCTGAGTAACAATGTTCATCAAAGTGTTGCGTGTTACAGTGTAGGTTAGTTTATTAGGACAAGTGCATGACAGTAAGGTTAGTTGGGGTTAGATATTTTTTTATTATTTTTTTTTTTTATTATTTCAGATAATGGTTGAAGAAGTGCGTCTTTAGTCGACGGCGAAAGATTGGACGGGATTCGGCTGTCCTAACAGGGGTGGGTAGTTCATTCCACCATTGTGGGGCAAGGACTGAGAATAGGCGGCTTCTCTTTGATGACCCTCCCGGAGCTCGGATAGGAGTAGGTCTGAGGCGGCCAGAAGATGCAGAGCAGAGCGTAGGGGTCTTGAGGGTGTGTAGTTAGAGACCATTGACCGGAGGTAGGCGGGAGCGGTTCCCTTTGCTGCACGGTATGCTAGGTCGAGGGCCTTGAAGCGGATACGTGCAGCAATGGGGAGCCAGTGCAGGTCCCTAAGAATGTAAATGTCCAAAGCCAACCCCCTCCAATGTACAGTTCCCCCCCACCCCACCTAGTATATATATTAGAGCTGGGACTTTAACGCATTCATTTCTAGTATTTTCTATGTTGTATTTGTATGAATTGGTTAATAAAACAAAAAAAAACTACTTAATGTAATAGAATATAGCTGTGACGTCACACATCTGGCCATATGGAAATAAATACATCTGTAGCACCACTTTTCTTGGATCTCTACTTGAGTCCATACTGTAGGTGTCGATGTCCTTCAAGAATCCTGTATCTCCAAAAAGGAATAGTCTTATTTACAGCAGGACAGCAAACATTATGGTTCATCACTATGGTTACTATGGTTCATGATCACTATGGTTACTATGATTCATCACTAGGGTTTATCACTAGGGTTAATCACTATGGTTACTATGGTTCATGATCACTATGGTTACTATGGTTCATCACTAGGGTTCATCACTAGGGTTAATCACTATGGTTACTATGGTTCATCACTATGGTTCATCACTATGGTTCATCACTATGGTTACTATGGTTCATCATCACTATGGTTACTATGGTTCATCACTAGGGACCATCACTATGGTTCATCACTATGGTTACTATGGTTCATCATTAGGGTTCATCACTATGGTTCATCACTATGGTTACTTTGGTTCATCACTAGGGTTCATCACTAGGGTTAATCACTATGGTTCATCACTATGGTTCATCACTATGGTCCATCACTATGGTTCATCACTATGGTTACTATGGTTCATCATCACTATGATTACATACTGTAGGTGTCGATGTCCTTCAAGAATCCTGTATCTCCAAAAAGGAAAAGTCTTATTTACAGCAGGACAGCAAACACTAGGGTTTATCACTATGGTTCATCACTATGGTTCATCACTATGGTTACTATGGTTCATCACTATGGTTCATCACTATGGTTCATCACTAGGGTTCATCACTATGGTTCATCACTATGGTTACTATGGTTCATCACTATGGTTCATCACTATGGGTACTATGGTTCATCACTATGGTTCATCACTATGGTTACTATGGTTCATCAATATGGTTCATCACTATGGTTCATCACTATGGTTCATCACTATGGTTACTATGGTTCATCACTATGGTTCATGTTGAGCACCGGTCGTAAACCGAGGTCAGATTGATTATCCCATAACTCTTTAGTCCGAATCCCAGCTTCAAGCAGCGTCCCGCGAAGCGTGAGACCTCTAGGACTCAATTTGTCTATAACGTTCAGGGCTTAAACTCAGCAGACCTCGGCTCACACACAGGAACCCCCCGTCCCCTCCAGTAATACAGTTGATTAAATGGAGTTGCGGGGTATATTTTTATTCTATTTGCACTGGGAAGGACTCTCTTTACTTAGATGAGGTCCATTTTCCCTATCCTATGTACACGTATTATCACTATATGGCTTTACTTGATAATCCCATTATACAGAATGCACCTTTAGTCCTTAATGCATAATCATAAGTCTCCTTTTACTTTATTTGATAATGCCACACTTCTAAAGTTTTTATCATTAATCAAAAATTGCATGGGGTGAAGTTACAATGCAAAACACATTTCATGCTTACCCGGTCGTCTGGTCAGAAGAAAGGATACAAATCATATTTATAAAGAGGTAATTTTAATTAGAAAAAGCTAGTTACAAAAAGATACTGAAGTGGAAAGCACCCAATTCAGTTTAAAATATGCACAGAACAAAACATCTCATCTCTGCACGGCTTGTGCCCCGTGTCTGGCAGCATTCTTCTCATCTCTCAAAAAAGTCAGTAGGCACCATTCTTCTTCTCTCTCCAGCTCCGTGTAAAAACCCGCTCTTGAAAGGGCAACCGTCCCTTTTATATCCATCTTACAATATTTCCGATTGGTCTAAACACAGTGAAGTCACAGGCTGTCATTTTTGTTTAGCAAACCAGAGTACAATACGTAATTCGTATGAGCTCCTCCTTCTTGGTACTAACGTTACTTCTCGTTACCTAGTGATTTTTAAGTAACCGAAAGTCCCTTTTCCCTTCTAAACAGACAACGGCTTTGTCTGTGGTGACCACGTGATTTCGTACCATGTACGAGGCCTCTCCAGTATCTCTTAAGGATCCCTCCAGACAAACAGTTTTTACACATTATTCTGTTAGTATTATTCTCTACTGACACTCAATTTATAAGCATGCCATTTTGAAAACTTTTACTGTACACATCAAACATTTAATTGTTATATAGTTTCCTTTTTTAAGATCTCCCTCTATAGATTCAAGACTCTGTTTTTCAACCAGCAACCCTTCCCGTCTGAAAGGGTTAACATTTACAGCTCCCTCTCCTCTCCTCTCCTCCTCTCCTCTCCTCTCCTTGTCTCAGGGCCACATTCCTCAGGTTAACTCCCCTTTCACAGACACCAGCTCCTTCTATGGAGACATTTAAAGGCTCAGTTCCATTTTTTTTATAAGTAGAGCCATCATAGTCTTTCCAGAGTTTAGTTTACAGATTTATACTGGTCATATAGGAACGACCCAGGATGTCATTGTCCAAAAGTGTCACTCGTTCTGTGGCATTTCACACCCACTCTGTCATTCTGGGAGATCATTGTCCATCATCAATTGAATAATGAAGCATATAATTACATGTGAGAAATAGGTATATACGGCTATATTGGAACGACTCAGGATGTCTATTTCAAAATGTGTCATTTGTTTTGTGACACTTTACACCCACTCTGCCATCCTGTGAGGTCTTTGTCCATCGTCAATTGAATAATTGAAAAAATGAAGCATATGATTACATGTGAAAAATAGGTAAATAGGGCTATATTGTAACGACTCAGGATGTCATTGTCAAAAAGTGTCATTTGTTTTGTGACACTTTACACCCACTCTGCCATCCTGTGAGGTCTTTGTCCATCGTCAATTGAATAATTGAAAAAATGAAGCATATGATTACATGTGAAAAATAGGTAAATAGGGGTATATTGTAACGACTCAGGATGTCATTGTCAAAAAGTGTCACTTGTTCTGTGGCACTTCACACCCACTCTGTCATTCTGGGCGGTCATTTTCCATTGTCTTAATAGCGTCTGTACTGGGGGACGAGATGGCGATTGTGGGGTCACGTGGCTGTGACTCTCCACACCCCCTCTGCCATCTCGGTACCTTGTTACCCTGGTAGCCGGCGGGAAGACTTGCATTTGTTGTTCCCTGGCTGGACGGCTCGACAGGATAGGGGTCACGTTGTTGCTTGGTATCCGGCGGGAAGACTTGCATCTGTTGTTCCCGGCCGATGCACCCAGGCTGTTGTCGTCTTGGTCATCTTGGTCACCTTGGTCATCTTGGTCACCTTGGTCATCTTGGTCATCTTGGGGTCGCCCCCTCTGACCTCTTGGATCTCTCCCATAGTTTGAGGTAGGCTGATTTGTCACTTCTCGGGCGACCCCCACGGATCCCCGAGAATTGTAGCAGCAGTCCTCTATTGAAGTGTGGTTGGCCTGGTCTTGTGACCCTGTCCGTAGGCCTCGCAGGACATGTATTACAGATACAGTCCACAGAGGACTCATTCCTTTTCTCTCTTTCAGGTCCATTCAGGGCTCTCGTCGCCCTGTAACCTGGGTCCAGGCCGATGTCTCTCTGTCCGGTCTGGGAGGTCTAGGAGGTCTGGGAGGTCTGGGAGGTCTGGGAGGTCTGGGAGGTCTGGGAGGTCTGGGAGGTCTGGGAGGTCTAGATGAGGACCCTGAGGATGCTCTGGAGCTTGACCTATCCCGGTCTTCCTCCACTGGTTCAGGTTTTGTCCCTTTACCAGCGCACCTTTACCAGCGCACATTGTTCACAGGCCTTTCGGACTGTTATCGCTCTTTGTTTGGCTTTATGTATGAGAATGTTGTTAGTTCTCAGGTATACCAACATCCTCCTGCTTCCGGCATGTCCAAGGTTATCATATACCTGTCCGATCATGTGAGTAGCCTCGTCCTGTTAGCAATGGCTAGTTAGCCTGCTATTCGCTCCTATTCGCAATGGCTATTTCAGCCTGCTCGCAATGGCTATTTCAGCCTGCTATTCGCAATGGCTATTTCAGCCTGCTATTCGCAATGGCTATTTCAGCCTGCTATTCGCAATGGCTATTTCAGCCTGCTATTCGCAATGGCTATTTCAGCCTGCTATTCACAAAGTAGAGTTTTTTCTACTTAAGTTCTGACTTTAAGTAAGCATTTAGTTACTTCAAGTTCAAGTGACTTTAGGGCTCCCTAGCCCTATTAGTCGCGAGTAAACGCCACTTCAAGTGGTTTCTTATGAACCCTCTCTTGTTCCTGATAGATTTTTTACCTCTTAGGCTGTCTGCTGCGCTTTGCAGACCTCTACGTCACTCATTGTTCCAGATCTCGAGCACTTAGGAGGAGTCTTGGTTGGAGAGGATTGCTTGCTGATAAGATCACACTTGAGTAAGGTTTTAACTCAAATCTGTAATAAATTTTACTCCAGAGGCCCCTGACCGCAGTTATTTCAGTTCATATTCTTTCGGCTTTTGATACCTATTCAATTAGCATAAAGCCCAACTCACGAATGTTCTAAGCCCCAGAACCTCCAATCCGTTTTGACAGACCTATAAACCAGTGACTCGGCCGCCCAAGCATCACAGCGTCCTGTATGCTGAAGCTTCCGAGTCCCCACAAATCTGATAGGCCCGTCGGATATAGAGACCCTGATGCTCGCTCTGTCCCCCCGCGTCAAGGTGCTAAGCTTGATGAGAGTTTGCAGAGTCTCAATTTTTATCCATAGGCGCTGGTGAGTGTACATCTCACGCAGCTGATATGGTTGGTACAGGTGCTAACCTACCAGATGGTAGCTGTCAGGAAATCCCCTTTGCATGAAATAGATTACAAATTCTTTCGTCCTCTCTACTCTGGTTTAGAGAAAAGACGGACATCTTTACAGTATTTGTGTTGAGAAAGCATTTTGACTTGGTCATACAGCATGCATTCCGTCCGTAACTGGTCTCGGGACCATGCTGCGCATTTGGCTGCAAGACGGTTACCACCTGGTACACCGATGAATAGCTTTTCAAGCAGTAAGCCTGATCTTTGCCTAGGCGTTCCACGTATGACTGATTCTGCTGCAACAGTGAGAGACAAGCTCCCGTCTCGCACCTGTGGGATTAGTTTCTCCACCATATTTTCCCCTGGATCTTGACCGGGGATTCTTACTTCCATTTCCATCATTTGGGCCATTGAAGCCCCTTCGGGGACCTCCAGTCCTTTGAGGTGTCTCAAAATGCGAGCGGCCTCCGGGTCATCATAGAGAGGTGACCCATGGAAAATCTGAGCACACTTATGGATATAAGCAGCCTGGGTCTCCCCTCGAAGCATTTCTGGGGCCAGTTTTTTGAGCACTTGGGTTTTGCTTAACAATTCTTGTGCTTTGTTGCTTTCTCCATATTGGGTGCTGTCACGCAGACTCCTGCCTGTTTGTGAACTCTTTCCTCTCGGTCGGTAAATGTCTCCGGGAGATTGGGCTAGTATGGAGTGAGGGCTCACTTCCGGTCGGTGTTCCTCTGTGCTGTGTCTCAGGGCTCGGATTGGGCTTATGGACGGGGCCTCGTTCAACCAGTTTCTTTCTCTCTTGGCTATTTCAGCCATGGCCCTGTCTAGCTTGTACACCTGTTCACGTAGTATGTCATAGCCTGCATGTAAGTGTGCATGCTTGTATGGTTCTGTTACCCCAGGGTGAGACAACACTTTTTCTGCCACGGGTGACCGGGCTAAGGCCTGAGCCGTTCCCCATCTCACGGGATATGCTGGCATAATATCCCCTGTTTTCTTTCCTTCCAAGTCTCCTTCACTCTCTTCGGAGACGTCCTCCAATCCTGAGCTCCAGGTCAAGCCCGAGGGTGACTGAAAGGTGGTGCCTTTCAGAGTAGGCCCCTTGCCTATAGGTCTCAGTTTGACCGGTTTCGCTCTCTTGTTTCGAGGTCTAGGAGGTTCGCCCCTCGGGTACCGAACTCTCTCCCTAGATCTTGATCGAGATGAAGACTTGGAGGATGCTCTGGAGCTTGACCTATCCCGGTCTCCCTCCATTCCTGAGTCCTGATTTAGGTCAGTATACTCCTGTTCGCTACTTGCTGGGTCGTCCCCTGAGTCCGGGGGACGGCCTAGAAGTCTATGGATACTCCTGGCCTGAGATCGCGCAGGTTCCGCCTTTTCAGGTTCGAACGGTACTGTCGGTCTCCTGGGTGTGGATGATCTCCCTCTCTCCGCTGCTCGGGAGGAGTTCTGGGAGTTGGACCTTTCTTTCCTGGGTACGGGTCCCGATCCCTTAGGGTTCGGAGGGGGAGTGAGAGGTACCAATGCAGGCTCATCGTCCTCGTCTTCCTCACCCTCCCCGGCTCTATCCACGGCCAGGGTTATTGACTCATGGTCCCTAGGTTCCTTCAGCTCCTCCTCAAACTCCTCCTTCTCCAGACGAGACTGCAGCAGCTCCTGTTTGGTGCTTCGCAGTTCGTCTCTGGTGGTGTGGAACTGCTCCATCCAGTGGGCACTCTCGTCCCTGCAGTCCTCTAGCTGCTGCTGCAGGGAGCGCACCGAGGTGTTCACACGCTGCCGCTCTGCCTCGATACCTGCCTGAGACTGGGACACCTGCTCCATGCTGCTCCTCAGCCTCTCCATGTCGGTGCTGTACTGCTCCCTGAGGGTCTCGGATCTCCCGGTCGTGCGTGGCCACCTTGTCCTTCAGCGCCCCCTTCAGGGCCGTGAGCTCCCGCTCCCGCTGCCTCAGCGTCTCCTGGAGCTGGAGGTTGTCATCCAGTTAGCATTCAGTTCACTCCTGGCTTGTCAGCCCATGTTCCAGTGAACACGCCGTTTCAGCTAGCGTCACGTAGCCTCGGGCTAGGTAGCCATCCAGGGAACATTCAGTGAACGGTCGTCTTGGCTGCGTGTCACGTAGTCTCCCCTCCTCACAAACAGTATCTTTGGGCTAGGGGAGCCATCGCCTTTCTGTGAACGGTCGTTTTGACTTCGCTTCACATCCAGTCTCCCCTCCTTACAAACAGTGTCTTTGGGCTAGGGAGCCCTCGCCTTTCTGTGAACGGCCGTTTTGGCTTCGCTTCACATCCAGTCTCCCCTCCTTACAAACAGTGTCTTTGGGCTAGGGAGCCCTCGCCTTTCTGTGAACGGCCGTTTTGGCTTCGCTTCACATCCAGTCTCCCCTCCTTACAAACAGTGTCTTTGGGCTAGGGAGCCCTCGCCTTTCTGTGAACGGCCGTTTTGGCTTCGCTTCACATCCAGTCTCCCCTCCTTACAAACAGTGTCTTTGGGCTAGGGAGCCCTCGCCTTTCTGTGAACGGCCGTTTTGGCTTCGCTTCACATCCAGTCTCCCCTCCTTACAAACAGTGTCTTTGGGCTAGGGAGCCCTCGCCTTTCTGTGAACGGCCGTTTTGGCTTCGCTTCACATCCAGTCTCCCCTCCTTACAAACAGTGTCTTTGGGCTAGGGAGCCCTCGCCTTTCTGTGAACGGCCGTTTTGGCTTCGCTTCACATCCAGTCTCCCCTCCTTACAAACAGTGTCTTTGGGCTAGGGAGCCCTCGCCTTTCTGTGAACGGCCGTTTTGGCTTCGCTTCACATCCAGTCTCCCCTCCTTACAAACAGTGTCTTTGGGCTAGGGAGCCCTCGCCTTTCTGTGAACGGCCGTTTTGGCTTCGCTTCACATCCAGTCTCCCCTCCTTACAAACAGTGTCTTTGGGCTAGGGAGCCCTCGCCTTGGGTAGGGCCAGTTCGCTTCCTGTGGGCAAAGCACGAAATTATGCTGCACTTGTAACTCCCCCCAGAGCTCTATAAACATTATGTTACCCTTTAGTTGTGAGTAAACGTTGCTTTAATCACCAAGATAGAGCTTTCTATTCATTTGTGATATCCCCGAGTAGAGCCTTCCACTCGAGTCGCCAGTAGAGCTTTCTACTTTAATTTTAGCCAAATCTGTGATTTAATTTTACTCCAGAGGCTTTTGACAGTAGTCCTGTCTTCTTCGGCCGTTTAGCACCTATTTTGGTTAGTATAAATGCACATCGCCAGGGACGCCATGTTGAGCACCGGTCGTAAACCGAGGTCAGATTGATTATCCCATAACTCTTTAGTCCGAATCCCAGCTTCAAGCAGCGTCCCGCGAAGCGTGAGACCTCTAGGACTCAATTTGTCTATAACGTTCAGGGCTTAAACTCAGCAGACCTCGGCTCACACACAGGAACCCCCCGTCCCCTCCAGTAATACAGTTGATTAAATGGAGTTGCGGGGTATATTTGTATTCTATTTGCACTGGGAAGGACTCTCTTTACTTAGATGAGGTCCATTTTCCCTATCCTATGTACACGTATTATCACTATATGGCTTTACTTGATAATCCCATTATACAGAATGCACCTTTAGTCCTTAATGCATAATCATAAGTCTCCTTTTACTTTATTTGATAATGCCACACTTCTAAAGTTTTTATCATTAATCAAAAATTGCATGGGGTGAAGTTACAATGCAAAACACATTTCATGCTTACCCGGTCGTCTGGTCAGAAGAAAGGATACAAATCATATTTATAAAGAGGTAATTTTAATTAGAAAAAGCTAGTTACAAAAAGATACTGAAGTGGAAAGCACCCAATTCAGTTTAAAATATGCACAGAACAAAACATCTCATCTCTGCACGGCTTGTGCCCCGTGTCTGGCAGCATTCTTCTCATCTCTCAAAAAAGTCAGTAGGCACCATTCTTCTTCTCTCTCCAGCTCCGTGTAAAAACCCGCTCTTGAAAGGGCAACCGTCCCTTTTATATCCATCTTACAATATTTCCGATTGGTCTAAACACAGTGAAGTCACAGGCTGTCATTTTTGTTTAGCAAACCAGAGTACAATACGTAATTCGTATGAGCTCCTCCTTCTTGGTACTAACGTTACTTCTCGTTACCTAGTGATTTTTAAGTAACCGAAAGTCCCTTTTCCCTTCTAAACAGACAACGGCTTTGTCTGTGGTGACCACGTGATTTCGTACCATGTACGAGGCCTCTCCAGTATCTCTTAAGGATCCCTCCAGACAAACAGTTTTTACACATTATTCTGTTAGTATTATTCTCTACTGACACTCAATTTATAAGCATGCCATTTTGAAAACTTTTACTGTACACATCAAACATTTAATTGTTATATAGTTTCCTTTTTTAAGATCTCCCTCTATAGATTCAAGACTCTGTTTTTCAACCAGCAACCCTTCCCGTCTGAAAGGGTTAACATTTACAGCTCCCTCTCCTCTCCTCTCCTCCTCTCCTCTCCTCTCCTTGTCTCAGGGCCACATTCCTCAGGTTAACTCCCCTTTCACAGACACCAGCTCCTTCTATGGAGACATTTAAAGGCTCAGTTCCATTTTTTTTATAAGTAGAGCCATCATAGTCTTTCCAGAGTTTAGTTTACAGATTTATACTGGTCATATAGGAACGACCCAGGATGTCATTGTCCAAAAGTGTCACTCGTTCTGTGGCATTTCACAGTTCATCACTATGGTTACTATGGTTCATCACTATGGTTACTATGGTTCATCATCACTATTGTTACAAAGGGTCAGATTAAACCGAATATATATATTTATTGCCTGAGATCCCATGTATAATATTTGTATATCGTTTGATATCCCTTGTGTATTCTTTGTACATATACACTGAATATCCCTTTAGTCTACAGGACAGACCATAATATTCGTTCTCCTATTGGAAGCGATCCCCTAGGCGCCAGTGACTTACCCCTAGAGCTGACTTGAAAGCTACCGACACGAACATGTCCCAACTAGCCCCGGTTCCGCGTAGGAATACGGCTACCGAAATACGAATGGTACTATTTGTTCACCGTGCACATAAATAGGGCGCAAGAAATGTAGAACTCCTCTTAGTCCCTTGTCCCGTTCAGTCTCGTTCAGTTCCAGTTATCCAAGTGACGTCTCTCCCCACTACGCAACGTGGGCAGAGTAGGGCTCGCATCGCCCCAAGATAGAGTCTCGTGTTATCCTAATACGTTTGTTTAACGTATCGTTCGCTATTTATTAGTAAACCTTCATTACGAGTCAAAGACCACGTGAAGTGGGTAATTGTGCGTCTACATAGAGCATTTATTGCCGCGTACTAATAGGATAGTAACGTCAAGTTCAACCGTGCACTACCGCGCACCGGAGGATACCTACACCGGACCAGCAGAGCCACTTTCCGGCAAGGATTATTATTCTTCATTGCTTTGACCAAGCTGCTGGAGCAGAGAACCGCCTACCCCACTGCTACTGTGGGATCTACACCTGCCCGTGAGACCATCACTCGAGCCCGTCTCTGTCGTACCAGAGGCTCCACGGCTTTCACCTACGCGGCGCGCACCCTGGGACCAGGCTGCCTTTCCCCGCTGCTCCAGGGAGTAAGATCGCCTCCGTGGACCATTGACTTTCATAGAGCATTGCCTCCCCCTGCTGGCTTACAACCCGTAGTACACCCCCCCTCCCCAGAATACCAGATCTAATTCCTAACATTCCATATTGATTTACTTACGTACATTCTTTGCCTTATAAGCGCACCAAAGTAATGTAATATTATATTCTTAATGTAATAAATATTCTAAACAAGTATTTGTGTGGAAACCGTTTCATTGTGGAAGTGTTGTCATCTAATATACTTGTGTACAGTAAGGCCAGTAATGTACATACACGGTAGTAGTTTAATGATACTAATACTTGATTAATACAGTCAGGGAATTGTACCCCTCAGTTACAATTGGTCCTTCGAGCCGGAGATAATAATTAGCGTAATATTAATATAATATTAATATTGACATGGCCGATGACGAACACTCCACAAACGGTTCTCCTAAGCTAGATCGCCCGCAGCGCAGACGGCAGCCACCTCCCTATCTAGAGGCATACGCTGTCAGTCCAATACCTAGCTTTAAAGGGAAGTTAAACGCGGAAAAAGTAGAAAGTAAAATTATGTCCGACCCTAACAACCAGGTTACCCCGACCACAGAGGCCCTAGTGGGTTCTAATGTAACTGACCAAGCTCACGGTGGGGACCAGGAGGGAACTGACACGACTTTACCCGCAGACAATACCGAAGAAATAGTCCCCGATCAGCTCCGGGAGGAAGACAACCCTAAAGAGACGCGCACCCAGGAGACGGATCTCCTCGGTACGCAACAGGAGAACGGATCTCCAACAAGTACTGCCGGAAGCCGATCGCCCCGAACGGCGTCTTCCCCCAGCGAGGCGGACAAGATGCTGGCGCAGGCACTCATCGCCACCCTGGCAGCCTCCACCGAACGCGATCGACTTCAAGCGCAACAGACGTGCGAGCGCGAACATTTTGCAGGCGAGCGAGAGCGCTTCCAGGCGCAACAAAGGAGTGAAGACAACCGAATAAGACTGGAGACCAGACGCCTCCAGACAGAAGAGAACATCGAGAGAAGCCGCGCCGACGTCGCAAATGCACAGCTCCACGCCGCCCATGCCAGCGCCAATGCCCAGCGTGACGTCGCCAACGCACAGCGCGACGCTGCCCAGGCCAGCGCCAATGCGCAGCGCGACATCGCCAATGCCCAGCGCGAAGCAGCGCGCGACGCAGCCCATGCCCGGCGCGAGGCAGAGCGCGACCGGCTGCAGGCGGAGCTGATGGACAAACTGGTTGCCATGGCGACACCCCCTCACTCCACACGGTGCTCTCAGAGATCGTCAAGACATGGGTCTAGGACACATTCCCCTACCCGACGAAGCGACCCGGGACCCCGCCAACAGGAGGATCCTGTCCACGTCTCCGAACCCCCTCCCCAGCCGGTCCATACGAGACCCAGCAACCGGGAAGAATCGGACCACGCCGAGAGACTGAACAGAAGACTCCAGGTCCTAGCAGAGGGAGAGGAGGAGGAGGAGGAGGAGTGTCAAGCCGACCAGCAGCAACGTACTCTGGCCCAGGAGGCCCAGTACAGCCCCGACCAGCAGCAACGTACTCAGAACCAGGAGGTCCAGTACAGCCCAGAAGTCAGCCCCGAGGCCCTGCGCTACAAACCCCCGACTCAACTCACGGGTGAGTTTGACGCACCGTCAGCCCCGAGGAACAGCACCTGGGTACCCGACCTTCGGTACCCACCAAGTACCAGCCCAAGACGACACGCAAGAGGAGACTCGCCGAGGAGTCCTCTCCCCCAACGCTCACCGATGTGCCAGTCATCCATGGCATCATACATTGGCACACCGACGTTTCCAGACTTCACCCATGAGAATCGAGCACAGTATACGGAGCTCCGGATGTGCTTAGAGACAATGATGGTGGATGTCGCTGATGAACGCCACAAGTATGCAATATTACTGCAGCACCTGAAAGTGCCCCGGGCGCACAATATAGCGCTAGCCTATGCCACCTCTACGACCCCATACACCGCGGCTCTAGCAGCGCTGGACCAGAGATATGGACGTATATGGGATTACGTAATAGAAGAGATAAGGCATATTGACCGCTTACCCCCAGCAACAGACAATCGCTCACTAGACGACCTGTCTATAAAAGTACAGTCCCTGGTAGGGATGCTGGGAGCGCAACGAGAAAAGGGTATGCACGAGCTATACGCCAACTCTAACGTCGAGAGGATTTTAGAGAAGCTGCCGCCCGCCAGACAGGAGCGCTTCAGGCGGCAAAGAGACCACCGTGATCCTAACGGTCCAGAACCATCCCTCCTAGACTTGGCCGACTTCCTGGCGAGAGAAGTCAGCAGCCTACGATTGGATACGTTCGTGCGGAGCACACCAAGCTCCAGAGAGGGACCTAGGAGAGTAAACGATGGCCGAAGATCGGTGACTGTTATGCACCAAGCCGAATCAGTACCGCAGCACCAGAACCACAACACCCCCTCGACGAAAGAGGACCAGTGGAAGATTGAGTGCCAGTACTGTGAGGGAGGACATCGGCTCTATCAGTGCGAAGATTTCAAGAAGCTGACCACGGATGATGTGAGCCAGTGGGTCAAGGACCACCGCCGCTGCTTCCGCTGCGCGCGCAGCCACCTAGCAGCTGAGTGCCGCTTGAAAAAGAAGTGCAGCAGGTGCGGTGGCACCCACTTGGAGGTCCTGCATGACATCAACAGGCGTCAGCCAGGACAACAGAGTGGGCCCGTCGCGGTAATGTACCATGCCGAGGCGGTGGCACCAGAACCAAAGTTCCACCAGACCGCTCCCTGGTGTCCCGACTGCTACGGCAGACACTGGGAGTCAAGGTGCGACTCGCACCATATAGAGTCTACGTCACCACCCGAGACAGGAGTGCTCCACATAGACCCCCAGCATAGCGGGACCCCCCGTGTGCTCCTCAAAGTGGTCAGAGTGCTCCTGAGCCACGAGGACAAGGTCCTGGACACTTACGCCGTCCTGGACGATGGGTCTGAGAAGACTCTCCTCCTCGCTTCCGCAGCAGCCCAGTTGGGCCTGCGAGGTGTCAAAGATACGATGACCATACGCACCATCAGAAGGGACCAGAAGACCATAAAGGGTGAAAAGGTCTCCTTCGAGATAGCAGCGGTGGACAAGCCCGAGAAGCAGTATAGTATAAGTAACGTCTTCACCAGCCACGACATAGGCCTGTCGCAGTACACCTACCCCATCCCACAGCTGATGGCTAAGTATGGGCACCTACGTCAACTACCTATACCGCTTATCGACGGCGCCACACCGACCCTGCTCATCGGCTCCGACCACGCGGACCTCATTCTCCCAATTGAGGCGGCCCACGTCGGACCCAAAGGATGCCCGGTCGCGGTTCAGACCCGACTGGGATGGACGCTCCAAGGCCCCCTCTACGGACTTGACAGTCAACCCACGTCTACAAGCTGCCTACACACAGAGGCGAGCGACACCGGCCTCTCCCCCGTACAGCAGAGGCTATTGACATTAAGCGAGAGGCCCGTGAGAGAACCGTGGGTACCAGAGGGAGTTCGGAACTCCACCCCCCTCAGCTGCGCTTCAGACGTAGCTGACCTCGAACCCAGCACCCCAAGCGACTCCTTGACGGGGCGGCCGGGACCGGCCCCTCCTCACACGGGGTACAGAGCGAACAAGAGAAACAGACGGAGGAGGAGAAAGCACAGCCAAGCACAGATCAAAGCAGTCTCAGGCCCGCTTCCTCCTAAGCCCACCTTCATCCCGTCCAGTCGTCATGACCATAGACCAGTCACCACCCCGAGCTGCGTGGCCGGCCGGCCGCGTAAGCAAAGTGACCACTGGTGCCGACGGAAAGGTCAGAGTGGCAGAAGTGCTCGGCCAAGGGCGGATCTACAACCGACCCGTGGCGAGGCTGATAGAGTCGCCAAGGCTCCCCGACTCGCCTAATGACGACCATGACCCCTGACTTTGTGAACTGCCCGACCCCTCACAGACATTGAGTAGGGGACAGTGCGGTTAATCTGTCTCTGCTTAGCTAATTAGGTGGGACTAATTAGGGGGCGGCTGTTACAAAGGGTCAGATTAAACCGAATATATATATTTATTGCCTGAGATCCCATGTATAATATTTGTATATCGTTTGATATCCCTTGTGTATTCTTTGTACATATACACTGAATATCCCTTTAGTCTACAGGACAGACCATAATATTCATTCTCCTATTGGAAGCGATCCCCTAGGCGCCAGTGACTTACCCCTAGAGCTGACTTGAAAGCTACCGACACGAACATGTCCCAACTAGCCCCGGTTCCGCGTAGGTATACGGCTACCGAAATACGAATGGTACTATTTGTTCACCATGCACATAAATAGGGCGCAAGAAATGTAGAACTCCTCTTAGTCCCTTGTCCCGTTCAGTCTCGTTCAGTTCCAGTTATCCAAGTGACGTCTCTCCCCACTACGCAACGTGGGCAGAGTAGGGCTCGCATCGCCCCAAGATAGAGTCTCGTGTTATCCTAATACGTTTGTTTAACGTATCGTTCGCTATTTATTAGTAAACCTTCATTACGAGTCAAAGACCACGTGAAGTGGGTAATTGTGCGTCTACATAGAGCATTTATTGCCGCGTACTAATAGGATAGTAACGTCAAGTTCAACCGTGCACTACCGCGCACCGGAGGATACCTACACCGGACCAGCAGAGCCACTTTCCGGCAAGGATTATTATTCTTCATTGCTTTGACCAAGCTGCTGGAGCAGAGAACCGCCTACCCCACTGCTACTGTGGGATCTACACCTGCCCGTGAGACCATCACTCGAGCCCGTCTCTGTCGTACCAGAGGCTCCACGGCTTTCACCTACGCGGCGCGCACCCTGGGACCAGGCTGCCTTTCCCCGCTGCTCCAGGGAGTAAGATCGCCTCCGTGGACCATTGACTTTCATAGAGCATTGCCTCCCCCTGCTGGCTTACAACCGGTAGTACACCCCCCCTCCCCAGAATACCAGATCTAATTCCTAACATTCCATATTGATTTACTTACGTACATTCTTTGCCTTATAAGCGCACCAAAGTAATGTAATATTATATTCTTAATGTAATAAATATTCTAAACAAGTATTTGTGTGGAAACCGTTTCATTGTGGAAGTGTTGTCATCTAATATACTTGTGTACAGTAAGGCCAGTAATGTACATACACAGTAGTAGTTTAATGATACTAATACTTGATTAATACAGTCAGGGAATTGTACCCCTCAGTTACAACTATGGTTCATCACTATGGTTACTATGGTTACTATGGTTCATCACTATGGTTCATCACTATGGTTCATCACTATGGTGCATCACTATGGTTACTATGGTTCATCATCATCAGTATAGTTCATCATCATCACTATGGTTAATCACTATGATTCATCATCACTATGGTTCATCACTATGGTTACTATGGTTCATCACTATGGTTCATCACTATGGTTCATCACTATGGGTCATCATCATCACTATGGTTCATCACTATGGTGCATCACTATGTCCTATCACTATGGTGCATCACTATGGTTGGGTATCGTTTGATATTTTTCAATCTCTGTGCCAAAATCTCTGTGCATCTATCTCCCTTGCATGTTGTACAGTGATTCTACACATTGCCCAAGTGTGTTGCAGGCTTAGCTTGCTAAGTAGCATTAGCCTAGCTCCCTGAGCCTTCTTCTTTGTATCAGAGTGGCCTATTGTGACCTACTGTGTGCTTTGTTTGCTTTTGTTTCTGCGCAGTACAAGGGTTTGCGTATTTGTGACACAGATACTAACACTGAATATTAACTCCTGCTGTTCAGACAGTAAGTGTGTCAAATATAGTGGTAGGTCAAGGTCTGCCAGAGGGCCCCCCCACCTGGTCAGAGAGCTTCACAAACTTTGATGCACTGATTGATTGTAATAAAATGTATCGTTACTTATTTTCACCCATTGTGTCTGTCCACTCTGTCTGGGAACCTACTAATCCATTATGTTACATGCAGGTTTTAGCCTTTTAGTCTTTCTGTTTCATCTGCTTTTTCTGAAGCACTGCAATGGCCAGGGGGTTAGATTCATATTTATCCAAAATACGATCTGGGGCGCTTCCTTTCAAAAGCGTGTTGTGATCTTACCTATACTGCACACTCCGACATGATGCTGTTCTGCTTATTGGATTTTTCTGAAGTGTACTGTATGTGAGACTGCTGGCTGGGCAGTTGATGAGAGAAAAGTGCTCTGCAAATTTCCCGATCATAAAAGGGAGATTTATTATCATTATGCATAAGGTGCGGCACCGAAATGTGGTACCTAATTGAATGTAGTGATTGGGTCCAAGTAGTTGGCACCAGTACTCTGTTCTCTTTAACACACTCTATTTATCACGACCTGTCAGAACCTTTAGCACCATGTTCCGATTCTCCAGTATGCCATACCTTTAGATTAGAAATGTTTATTCTGTATTAATTAGATATATTTATTATTAATTTGAATATTGATACATTTAAATTCGATATCTTTATTATCCATTTCATTATACTTTAATTTAAGATGTTTATTAACTTTAGATTAGATTAGATTAAATTCAAATGTATTATCATTATACAGTAAGTACAGTTTAACGAAGATAAGTTTGGCATCTAATCAGAGTACAAATGTAACAGTAAAGTGCAATAGTAACATACAATGCACAGGTGATTAAACTGGGTATAACATATATAAATACTACTGAGTAATAGTGCTCATCAGATGCATGTACAGAGCTGTACAGTAGTATTAATATGTACAGTGCTACAGGTATAAAGACCCTATAGTACTAGTAGTAAGTCATACGGTAGAACATGGCATCTCAGCCCGACCGATCACCAGCGGTGCCCCCTCAGCCCGACCGATCACCAGCGGTGCCCCCTCAGCCCGACCGTCCACCAGCGGTGCCCCCTCAGCCCGACCGTCCACCAGCGGTGCCCCCTCAGCCCGACCGTCCACCAGCGGTGCCCCCTCAGCCCGACCGTCCACCAGCGGAGCCCCCTCAGCCCGACCGTCCACCAGCGGTGCCCCCTCAGCCCGACCGTCCACCAGCGGTGCCCCCTCAGCCCAACCGTCCACCAGCGGTGCCCGTGGCAACATGGTCCAGACAATGCTGGACAGCCTGGAGAGGTTCGCCAACAGCCTGGAGAGGTTCGTCCAAAAGCCAGGAGAGGTTCGCCAACAGCCTGGAGTGGTTCGTCCAACAGCCTGGAGAGGTTCACCAACAGCCTGGAGAGGTTCGCCAACAGCCTGGAGAGGTTCGCCAACAGCCTGGAGAGGTTCACCAACAGCCTGGAGAGGTTCGTCCAACAGCCTGGAGAGGTTCGTCCAACAGCCTGGAGAGGTTCGTCCAACAGCCTGGAGAGGTTCACCAACAGCCTGGAGAGGTTCGTCCAACAGCCTGGAGAGGTTCGTCCAACAGCCTGGAGAGGTTCGTCCAACAGCCAGGAGAGGTTCGTCCAACAGCCTGGAGAGGTTCGTCCAACAGCCTGGAGAGGTTCGCCAACAGCCAGAGGACCGCAGTGATGATGGAAGCACTTGCGGCTACCTTGGCGCAAATAAAATGTACAATTCCCTGGCACCCTTGTTTGAGTATTACTGAAGTGATGTGTTTAGTTCTTGAGATAAATTGTAAACTATATTTAATAATAGTAACACAATAAAGGTACTGTTTGCTGATGGCAGCAGGAAGTTCCTTCATTGCTAGCTTTGAATTAGCATCCCATGGTATGTAGGCTGCAGTCAAAGCCTGTGAATTCCCTGTGCTGATAGAATGTAATTTGAGATATTCCACGTTAGCAGAGCAGTGACTCACATTATAGTGCTGATCTATTGCATTATACTTGAATTACTTGTATTAGCCATTTAATTATTCTTTAATTAGATATTTCAATTATTAATTAAAGTATTCTTTAATTAGATATCTGTGTTATCTATTTCTGTCTTCACTATGGTTGTATGAAAAAACGATGTTTATGATTCCATATTCTTTACATTCTTGGCAGTGTGTCACCATAGCAATATATTTAATTATCATTGTCAATCAAGCAGAATTGATTGAAACCGCACCACTGGCTGCTGCTTGCTCTTTTTATCTTTCTCTTTTTGTCTTTTGTCTATGTTCATTTACTGTCCTATGGTTGTTCTTGACTTTATGTTTGTTGTGGTTTTATGTCAGGTGTTGCTTGAAAGAGAGCTCTTTGAGCTCAAGCTTATTACCTGGTGAAATAAAGGTTAAACAAATATTCAAACAATGTCATTGTATGTGATTGTTTGTAATCATCACATTAATCATACTTATATTTGATGAATGAATGAACAAATTCATGTGCAGCTTAGATATAAATATACAAAACACCAGACATATATATATATATATATATATATATTAACAACATATAACATCAAACACAGAGTGTATCATCGTGAGAATTCATTATTCAACAATAATATAAGCCCTACCATCAGTCAGGTGTCCCCCTGCTCCACACCCCCCCCCCCTCTATGGGCTGCTCCTAGGGCTGTAATTGTAAACTCTATTTTGCACTGACAACATATCATGAGCCACTGCACTTTATTATCTTGCCTTGTTGTATCACAGTTTTGTCCTGTTTTGCACTCATTTTTATCTGTGAAAAAAGTGTATGCACTGTACTGTAAATGCTGTATCAAGTTCCTATGTGTTTTTTTGTAAACATAATATATAGTAAATGGCTACTTTTTGTATCCAAAGAGCTTTACAATTGGTTCCTCACATTTTACACTGACGGCGGAGGCACATCGACACGCTGCCCGGGAGGAGCGGGAACCGAACCGAGCCACTGTCGCCCCTAATATAGCGATTAACCCTCTTTTTTACATAATATGAAACTACAGGTTCATACCTTCAAAATAAGACATCAATTGTAAAATTCGAGCCAATTTTTCAATGTCCTATGAAACATTCTGGTATAATCATTACCAATTAGCAGCAGGATGGTCTGAAAGAAATCAGTGAATTCAGCAAAATTATATGAGAACTACACTCCTTCCCAGAATGCAATGTGAGGTCAATGTCACTAGACCAATTCACACTTGGAACAAAGGCCCTTTGTTATTCCAATGACTGGGCCCAGGCAGGCCTAAATTGACACACACTTTGATTTGATGCCATGTACACACACTAGATAGATCGAGTTTACCTGAAAACATTCGATATAATTAGGGATGTCCGATATTATCGGCCTACCAATATTGGCATTAAAATGTGATATCGGAAACTATCGGTATCGGTTTTCAATCTTTTTTTTTTTTTTTACATTTATTTAACCTTTATTTACCCAGACAAGCAAGTAAGAGAGAGACATTTATAATAATTATAATTATAATTATTTTTATTAAATTGAATAATTTTCTTAGATTAAAGAAAAACACAGACACTGTAGTTTACACTGTAAAGATATGACTGTCTGAGAGGTTAATCCCTTTTATTGTATTTTCTGTGATCTGATACTCACCACACACACACACACACACACACACACACACACACACACACACACACACACACACACACACACACACACACACACACACACACACACACACACACACACACACACACACACACACACACACACACACACACAGGGCAGGGGTAGGCAACCCTAGGCACGCGTGCCTGCAAAGGCACGCAGGGGCATTTTCATTGGCACAGGAGGCAGCATTAAAATATATATATATATATATACTTTTTTTTTTTTTTTTTTTTTTTGCTTTGAAATATTATAGTGAAATATTTTGCACTGTTGTCGCATTTATCTTGTTGAAATCCTCCCACAGGTTCTTTTTTGTAAGTCGAGTATATCAAGGAGGCTTTTCTCTGTAGCTCAGATGTTTTGTTTGAAGGCTTGCCAAACAAAGAGACAATCAAATCAAGGATAAAAGATATCCCCATGTCAGCTTGAAGTGTCGAGCGACGCATCAACGAAATGTCAGAAAATATCAGAGAACAGCAAACAGCTGGATTAAAAGATGCTCCGGTGTGCAGTTTAAAGTGACCAACTACAGCCTCCAGATAACGGAGCTCAGTAAAGCAAAACTGTTTGTCTGCATTGCACCCCCGCCCCAACTCAGATTTAGGGTTGATACAACCATCATAATAATATTGTTAATAATAACAATAACAATAATGATGTAATAATGTAAAAATTATCATTAAAAATACCTGATTATGAGAAAAAAAAATTACGATGCATGGAATATTGTTGAGGCACACTAGTTACAACTATATTTCAAACAGGCACTCCATGTCAAAAAGGTTGCTGACCCCTGCACTAGAGGCTGACATGTGAGTGGATTTTGACTCCCGCTCTTTCCCACTCCCACAGAAATAATCCCATCCCATCCCAATCCCGAGTGAGAGTTTCAAAAAAATCCCACTCCCTCCCACTACCACAGAGACTGATCCCACTCCCTCCCACTCCCGCCCGAATCCCATTGATTTTGTTGTCATAGTTCCCACTCCCTTCTGCTCCCGTTGACGTTTACTCCCGGTCCTGCCCAATCACGTGATTCAAATTGAATTTGACTCCCATCCCGTGGGAATCCCGAAAAAATGTCATCCTCTAATACACACACACACACACACACACACACACACAAACACACGCGTCATCTTTCCTTCACAAAGCGCATCGATGCGTAAGCTGTCAATTGGAAAGCAGTCCGTGTTTAGACAGCAGGGCGGGTAGTTCACGTAGCCTGCTTGAATGAACTGCGAGAGATGATTCATAACTTGTATACACACACGCACTCTGCCATTAAGCACATTATTCTGCGAAGCAGCCCAGCGCACACACATGCACACACACACATCCCATTATTCTGCTTAGCTTAGTTGGAATACTCAGTTAGCCGATAACATTACAGTAGTTAATGTTTTAGCGCGACGTGGGTATATACAGGACTGGCGAGGATGCAAAGCATGTTAGACTATTGGAACCGCTGCTCGCAGAGTTTTCGTTGCACATAGAAGCAGCTCGAGATATTCAGCAGCTATTCAATAACAATGCACTCCTTATTGCACAACGACCTATCAGATATCCCAAATGGGAAAAGCAAGGCATACATACATTGGGAGATATCTTCAACGAACGGGGTTTCTGTAGCTATCATGAAATTTATAACACATTTAACCTCGCCAACTCCACTTATTATTTCTATATACAGTTATTAGCAACTTTGAAGGCTCATGGAGTCCCATTAAAGATACCACTTGAGCACCACATATATCACAAATTCTTCTATGAAAGGGAGACATCGAGAGGCTTCGTATCAGACTTTTATCATCACTTACTTACTTCTTCGTATGGAGTCCTCCCCCTAGACTCAGTCTGGAGGAGGGATATACCAGACTTGGAAGTGTATTTTGATTGGCAAGAAGTCTGGGCAAACGTTCGACTAGCGTCACGCAACCCGGATCATCAACAGATTAATCTTAATTATATTCATAGGACTTACCTGACTCCTATAAGATTGAACCGAATGGGGCTTAAACAAGACTCTCTATGCTCCTTGTGTTCAAGGGGCGATATCGGTACATTTATACATATGTACTGGGAATGCCCCCCTGTTAAGATATTCTGGGAAGAAGTAACCACGCAATTATCAGAATTTTTATTTCTGAACATACCTGTACTGCCTTCTGTATTGTTGTTGAATGATGTTTCTCAAATAGCAGCTACTAAACAGCTAAAGAGAAAAATTTTGTCCGGTCTTACGGCTGCTAAAAAGCTGATTCAACCGGATAAAATGTGCCTAAAGGTATGGGCTCTTACTTATCTCGATGTGATTTATCTAGAGATATCTACAGCAAGAATTTTAGGTGTCAATGAAGCCAGCATTGCAATCTGGTTAGAAGTGGTGGAGAGAATAAAGGTTAGCATATGAATTGTAATCCTAGGTTAGAAGCAAAATAATGGATGGATTATCCAAGGGGGGTCCTGAGGGGGGGGAAGAAGAGCGAGTAAGAGCATATGTATGTATTGTATTGTATTGCAAGTATAATGTATATATCTCGTAAACTACATTTATATTGATTCAAATATTGGATCCTGTGATTTATTGTGGATATTTACTGTAATGCTTGTGTGTCTAGTTTTATGTTATGTCAAAAAAATTATAAAAAAAATTTGTTCACAAAAAAAAGAAGCAGCTCGAGATTAGTTGTTACAGAGTGGTCCACGCTGCGTGTCTATTATGAAATGAAAATTGCGAAGCAGCCCAGCGCACACACATACACACAAAAGCAGAACAGAAAAGCCAATCTGTTGTTTAGAATTTGGATGGGGGGTAGGCTGATACCTCTCACCTCTGCGGGGTCTTAACACCTTTTCACAGCGCACACGCCGCTCTTGTGTGTGTGTGGATGCGTGCGTGTATGTGCGTTTCTTGACGTGATGTAGTTCTATGGCAAACGGAGATAATTACATTCATACCATCTAGCAAGAATTAAACGTATTTACAAGTTGTATTACGTTTAGCAAGTAAGGATACATATATATAACATCTCAAAGCACTCGAAAATGTCATTTTTCTATTTTTACCGATTTCTGAAAATAGGTACTTTCTGAGCATTTGGGAGAAATTCTAAATCCTTTTGTTCTCCACCCACGGGTGCAAACAGGACTTTCGACTCTCAAGGGTTAAAGTTACCTGAATCTGAATCTGAGCAACTGTGCCCCTAACACATCAACTAATTTAACAAATATAGCTAAATAAGCTGGATGACAGTTGATGGGCATTGGCCACAGTGCTATTACAAAGGAAGTAGTGTTAGCTGTCACTCAACAGTGACAGTGCCGTTTCATGTTGTAGCTACATGGTTGCAGAAGGGATCAGCTGCAACACAATACAAAATATGAGTAGCAGCTACTAACTTAGCATTAGCTGTGTCATACGTTTGTTGGCCTACTAAGCTGTTAGTGTTAGCTAGCAAGTCTAACCAGTCAACATTATTGGCAGCTTGGCCTACAATCTGAAGCTCTGAGTTTACTGAGTTTGCAGTAGTATGGCGCGGCTCAGGTTAGTCGCCATTGGTTTTGCTCCGCAACGATTGTGCTTACTTTTAGTCATTATGTTTATCTGTACTACTTTTTTTATGGAAACAACACTGGCGGGGACGTCATACGCCCGCCAATCACTTATTGGCCTAAACTCCGGACTTAAAGAGGAGTTTAGAGACACTTTATGCCAAGATTGGCCATCGGAGATCAGGCAGGCCAGAGACAAAGAGAAATGCGACGGCAAGAAGAAGCATAGAGGCAGGATAAGCGGAATCAGATTAAGGTTAAAAAGATCTGCTTACCGTCCGGCGATCCCATCCATCTTTCTGGCGAATGTACGCTTGCTAGAGGGTAAGATGGACGATTTACGGGCGCAGGTCCGATTCCAGCGAGAGGTGAGGGACTGTACCATCATGTGCTTCACAGAGACATGGTTGAAACCAGCGACTCCAGACCACAGCATCTCTCCCTCGGATTCCTTCACGTCTTCCGAGCGGACCGCACAGAAGCCTACGGGAAGAGCATCGGCGGGGGTGTCTATCTTCTGACCAACAACGGCTGGGTTAGCCCCAAGGAGATTAAGATACTCTCCCGTTCATGCTCGCCGGACCTGGAGAATCTGGCCATTCAATGTCGCCCATTCCACCTTCCCGAGAGTTTACTGCGATTATCATGACTGCGGTGTACATCCCTCCCCAAGCGAACACCGCCAGGGCTCTGGCGGAGCTACAGTTGCATCTCAACATCCACCAGATAAAACACCCGGACGCAGCCATGGTCATTGCCGGCGATTTCAACCAGGCAAATCTGAAGAAAGTGATGCCATCCTTTTTTCAGCACATCACCTGCTCCACCAGAGGGGGAAACACGCTCGACCACTGCTACACCCCGTTCAGAGCCGGCTACAAGGCTGTACCGGCTCCACCATTAGCGGGAGCTACAAGCACATCTGATCATGACTCCATTTTCCTCTATCCTGCTTACAGGCAGAGATCATGTGACGCCGTCGTGTCACGTGAGGTAAAGAGATGGTCCGACCAATCAGAGGCCACGCTTCAGGACGCCCTCGAAGACGTCGATTGGGATATGTTCGAGGGAAGCGCCAGTGACATCAGCGAGTTCGCAGACACTGTTGTTAGCTTCATAGCAACCTTAGCTGATAGTATCATCCCCACAAAGAAGGCGAGGGTGTTCCCAAACCAGAAACCGTGTGTGGACAGTACTATCAGAGCAGCTCTGAAAACTCGCACCACTGCCTACAACCTGGGCAGAGAGACAGGAAACATGGAAGAGTACAAGACAACAGTCTACACTCTGCGCAAGGCTGTTAAACTTGCGAAAAGGACATATGCTGACAAAATGGAGGCACAAATGGCACAGAATGACACAAGAGGCTTATGGCAGGGACTGAGGACGATAACTGACTACAAAGTCAGCGCCCCCTCAATGGGGAGCGACGACGCCTCTCTCGCGGACCAGCTCGATTCCTTTTATGCGCGATTTGGAGCAAACAGTGGCGCCGCTAGCTCAACGGCTAGTCACGTCACTGGCGCGCCAGCTGTTGTGGAGGGGGGGGCATCCGCGGGGGGGCGGGGACGCTCTCTCATTGACGGTACACAGTGTGAGAAGAGCATTTATGCAGGTGAACACCAGAAAGGCTGCTGGCCCAGATGGAATAACAGGACGCATACTTAAGTCCTGTGCTAACCAGCTAGCCCCTGTGTTCACCACCATATTTAATCTATCCCTGGCGGAGTCAGTGGTCCCTGCCTGCTTCAAGATTATCCCGGTACCAAAGAAATCCTCCCCAACAGGTCTCAATGACTACAGACCGGTGGCACTCACCTCTGTGGCCATGAAATGTTTTGAGAGGCTGGTCAAGGATCACATTTGTGCCTCCCTCCCCAGTGATATGGACCCTATGCAATTTGCATACAGGCCAAACAGGTCCACTGATGATGCGGTCTCCCAAGTACTGCACAGCACCCTCTCTCACCTAGACCGTCAGAAGGGGGGCTATGTGAGACTGTTGTTCATTGACTACAGCTCAGCGTTCAACACCATAGTCCCCACCAGACTGGTGGACAAGCTGATCGAGCTGGGTCTGAGCTCCGCTCTGAGCGCCTGGATACTGGACTTTCTGAGTGAAAGGCCTCAGGCAGTCAGGGTGGGGGGTCAGACCTCCAACACCATCACCCTGAGCATCGGGTCCCCCCAGGGCTGTGTTCTGAGCCCCCTGTTGTATTCACTATACACACAAGTTCAGCTCCAACTCCATAGTGAAGTTTGCGGACAACACAGTGGTGGTGGGGCTGATCTCAACAACAACAAGAAGGCCTACCGGGAGAAGGTTGAGGTACTGGAACGCTGGTGCCAGGACAACAGCCTGCTCCTGAACATTGGTAAAACCAAGGAGACAGCAGGAGACACACACACCACTGAGGATAAACGGGGCTACCGTGGACAGGGTGAGCAGCTTCAAGTACCTGGGGGTCCACAACTCAGAGGATCTGACATGGACAACACACATAGACTCAGTCGTAAAAAAAATGAAGCAGCGCCTCTACCACCTGAGACAGTTAAGGAAGTTCAGAGTATCTGGGAAGATACTCCACTCCTTCTACTCAACTTCACTTCAACTTATTTTCCTTTCGGAACTTCATTTGTGCAGTGGTTGAAAGACAAACATACAGTCACAATAGACACTCACCACTATATATAAAAAAAATAGTTAAAACTACAATAAAAATACCACTATATAAAAAAACACCAACTACATTAAAACGACAGTACTTAAAACATGATATATTAAAAACCATGTGGAGCAGTTCTGTATGTATATAAATAATAAATAATAGTAGTACAGGTACATAGTATGTGTCCATCAGGTGGAAGGGGGAGTCTATTTTAAGTAGTCCAAAGTCCTTGGGGGTACTCCGGAGCTGTAGAGAGCATCTTGACTGGAAACATCACTGCCTGGTATGGAAACAGCACAGCACAGGACAAGAAGGCCCTACAGAGAGTGGTGCGCTCAGCCGAGCGTACCACGGGTATTGCACTACCACCACTGCAGGTCTTATACAACAAGAGGTGCAAATCCAAAGCCTGCAGAATAATGAAAGACCCTCACCACCCCAACAACAGCCTGGTCATGCTGCTGCGGTCAGGCAAACACCTGCGAACACCAGCAACTAGGACAGAAAGACTTCGGCTCAGCTTCTTCCCCCAGGCCATCAGAGCCTTGAACACTGAACTCTCCACACACAAGCACACATGAGCACACACACAACACACACACTGTACACGTTCACACACTAGCAGCCACTTTAACATGAGCACACACACACTCATGCTGCACATGCTCACACTTATGGTCACTTTACAAAAGGAAAGGTCACTTTAAGAATAGCATAGTATAACTTGAGATTGTATAATATAGCATTGTATAACAGTGTACATAAAGACCCAGTGCCTCATCCGTAGCTAACAGTTTATTGCACTACCACAGGACCTAGCATGTCCTGCCATGCTCTGTAAATAACTCATGTACATATACCGATATGCCCTACTTTGTTTACTTGTTTTATTGCACAATGTCGTTCTATTGGATTCGTATTATATATTACTATTGTATTACGCACATCGTTGCGGGCAAGACCCCCCCGCATTTCATTGTATACTTGTATGCCGTGACAAATAAAACTCTTGACTTGACTTGACTTGACTTGACTACTCTGTATAGCTGCCTTCATTTAAGACCGATCGCCCCGCTTTTTGTTTGACTCCACTATGCCATCTGGAGGGATTCGATCGTCCTTGCAATTCCAATGTAGGCAGCTGTACCAGGGAGACACAGGCAGCTGCAAGCGAGTGTTTAGAACGGGGATCAAAGGAAAAATATCAAAGGATCCAAACACGAGTATACTAGTTTTTGGCACCCAATGAGTTAATGTTGCGTTTCTTTTTCAAATGTAGCCAAGAGACCCTAACCCTGTCAAAACAGTAGTCAAAGTGTATATTTTCAGCACTACGTTTGTTTACCAATGATTTTAAGTGTTATTAGCTAAATATGAGTTTATAAAAATCTCGCCGCATTGCATCGGAAACCGGATGATTTAGACGCGAAGAAATTACGTAGGGCTTAAGAGTTTGTTAAACATTTTACAGAAATGTGATTACAAAAAGTAGAATAAATGGCTCGATTTATGATAAAGAAAAGCAGGGTCCCCTATAGGGGGACCTTAAGGCTTAACAGGTTAAGTTTATATTGTGTACCAACTCTAGTGGCAAAGTAAAAGTAGTGGAAGTAAGATGATTGCTATCAGCTCTATCTTTAATCTTTCAAAATGTTCAGTTGCTATCGCTATTAGCTCTTATCTTTAATTTTTCAAAATGTACAGTTGCTATTGCATGCACTCATCTGTGTTCCACTACACACATGAGTGCATGCTTACCAACTGTCCGTCTGCAACACTACTATCACCAACATCTAAGAAGGGAGATCCCCCCTTGAATGGCCCTTCTAAGGTTTCTCTCCTCCACACTGCCTGTCGAGCTTTTTTCCCTATTGTTAGGTTTTAGTGAGTTTTTCCTTACCTTCGCGTGGGGTATGTCTGGGAGTGCTTGCATTCTTTCATTTATTTGCATCCATCTAAAAATGTTTGCACCTTATGGTGTTCTTGTTCTGTTCTTGACTTATTGTTATGTTTTCTTCTTGACTTGTTTAAAGAAGATCTGTACGGCCCATGGGGACATTAACGTGTGTTGTCGGGCCCTATAAATAAATTTGATTTGATTTTGATTTATGATTACATTACTGACTTGGAATAATAAAAAAAGAATAAAGAAAATCTAATATATTAGTAATAGGCTCATAATCAGTAATAAGTGGGTTGTACTTTGAAAACATTTTAATCTTAACCTAACCCAGTCCTATTGAGGTGTTCTTCTTATTTATCATCAAAGCATTGTGAACCCTTTTCATCTTATTCTCATTTCTCATACAGCCTTTACGATTCTAAATCTTTTCATCATTGAAACATCTGTCACTGGATCTTCTGTGTGTAATCTCTCCCAACCTCATTACAAAGCATTATGTCTGAAAACTTTTCAGCACGTTTGTTCATTATTCCAAAGCACCAGTGGAAAAAAGGGACATTTCCCCTATTTTGTGTTTCTTGTACTTTGATGCACTGATTGATTGTACAATACAATTAATTGTTACTTCTTTTTACTCATTGTGTCTGTCCACTATGTCTGGGAACCTACTAACCTGTTATTTTACGTCAATGTCGATATAGGTCGATCTGTGACCTATGTACAGTGTATTTAATTGTTTAGTTGTTGTACTTTATCTGAATACTTTCTGTCTTTCTGTTTCATCTGATTGTGGTACTGGTTGAATTTCTGAAGCACTGTACAGACCAGGGGGGGTAGAGGCATATTTCTCTTGAAATACGACTCTGGGCGCTTCGTTTAAAACGTGTGTTGTCATCTACTGTAGCCTATACAGTACTGCACACTGTGAGCCAGAGGAGGAGAGAGAGACTCAACAGCTTAGCTTGTTAGTTTAGCAGAATAACCATATTCATCCCAACAATTAAGAACATTTAGCACCATGTTCTGATTATGAACTTTACAAACAAATAAAGAAGGTACCTTTACCTGGAGTTCTGCCTGTTGCACCTCCACCAGTGCCCTAAAGCTGCACCTACCAACACTCAGGATATTATGCAAATAATCCTATGGTAGATTTACACAATGAAATATATCTTTCCACATATCCCTCTTAGATACAAATTCCCCTACACATACTGCATGTGTTTCATCAGAGAGGTCATTGCGCAAAGTCGCCAGCATTACAAGCCACTGGAGCAGTTCAGTGCCTTTGCACTTTGGCAGACATGGTCGACATAGATGTAAAACCAGCCTTGCGTCCATTTTGCTGCTCAAAATACACACTCCTGTCAGGGTCGGAGATCAAGGTCGCTCTCTCTCTACCTGCAGGCCATTTCCACATCATATAGTTTCATCGTATTGTCTTTATCTACCCGTAGGTAGATACCCTGTAGATTCACTGAGGACGGAGGCTGTTTCTTAGCAACACCCTGCTCATACTCACACAGTTCCACACATTCACACCTGGGAGCTGCCCGGTACAACCACAGTCTGACACTGTTGACCACTAGGAGCTGCCCGGTACAACCACAGTCTGACACTGTTGACCACTAGGCGCTGCCCGGTACAACCACAGTCTGACACTGTTGACCACTAGGAGCTGCCCAGTACAACTACAGTCTGACACTGTTGACCACTAGGAGCTGCCCAGTAAGACCACAGTCTGACACTGTTGACCACTAGGAGCTGCCCAGTACAACCAGGTTGACACTGTTGACCACTAGGAGCTGCCCAGTACAGCCACAGTCTGACACTGTTGACCACTAGGAGCTGCCCAGTACAACCACAGTCTGACACTGTGTTGACCACTAGGAGCTGCCCAGTACAACCGCAGTCTGACACTGTTGACCACTAGGAGCTGCCCAGTACAACCACAGTGTGACACTGTTGACCACTAGGAGCTGCCCAGTAAGACCACAGTCTGACACTGTTGACCACTAGGAGCTGCCCAGTACAGCCACAGTCTGACACTGTTTACCACTAGGAGCTTCCCGGTACAACCACAGTCTGACACTGTTGACCACTAGGAGCTGCCCAGTACAACCACAGTCTGACACTGTTGACCACTAGGAGCTGCCCAGTAAGACCACAGTCTGACACTGTTGACCACTAGGAGCTGCCCAGTACGACCACAGTGTGACACTGTTGACCACTAGGAGCTGCCCAGTACAACCACAGTCTGACACTGTTGACCACTAGGAGCTGCCCAGTACAACCACAGTCTGACACTGTTGACCACTAGGAGCTGCCCAGTACAACCACAGTCTGACCCTGTTGACGACTAGGAGATGCCCAGTACAGCCACAGTCTGACACTGTTGACCACTAGGAGCTGCCTATTACAACCACAGTCTGACACTGTTGACCACTAGGACCACCACTCCTTAGTTAGGGGTTAAGTGCCTTGCTCAAGGGCACTTCAGCAGTTGGTATTGAGTAGTGGGGAGAGTACTTCCCAGCCCAGACTCTTGCTGCCGGTCTAAGCGATCTATCAGACGTCCTTCCAGTCACAAGCCCACTTGTAGGTGTCAAACTCATGGCCCGCGGGCCAAATGCGGCCCGCAACGTCATTTGATGTGGCCCCCCAAGAGCTCGGGTAAAAAAAAAAAAAAAAAAAAATTTTTTTTTTACATTAATCTTGGGTTAAAAAATAGCTGCGTTAAAATAATTGTGGGTTAATGCGTTAATAAAGCTTTGACAGCCTTAGTTATTACACATTCTTACACATACATGTGTGTTGAACATCTGAGGTATTGATGAAGTAACAAAGGAAAAAAGCCAAAAGCACTTACTCCTCAGACATTCTTTGACAATTTTACAGCCCAAAATACAAAAAAGATCCAGGCGGAATAGGTAACAAAGGGTTGAAGAAATATTGTCTGAACTGTCAGATGCGAGCTGGCTGTGTGACATAACCGAGCATCTCGCTCAATTGAATAAGAAGCTGTAGGGACGCAAACAAGTCCCACCCAAAACTTGACCAATATAGTTGTGAACTGAGACAACCCTTATTTTGTTATTTTTGAGTACAGTTACAGTTGTGTGTTCATGCAGACACATAATAGCAATTTCATTACGAATTGAAAATGGGGGACCCTGATGTAAACAAGTCGAAAGTCTTTCTCTGGTCTGCATCCGATTAACAATTGTGTGTATTGAGCTGTACTGTACTAGAGAGGCACGCTGAGGAGGCCGTGCAAACTGCAATGGAATATGGGGCATCTCTCTATCTTTACCTAATATTTTGATTCTATCCTGACATTTTCAGTTGGAAGGGCAGTCAATATGCAAAAAAATTATAAAAAAAAATTACTTTTTTTAATTTTATTTTTAATGGCACTTTTTTATGATGCTCAAAAAGACAGGTGCTCAAGCACCCCTTGGGCTCTATGTGTGCACGTGCCTGGTCACGGTTGCTCAGGGGTTCAATTCCCGAGAGGGAATTAAGTCTATTATAAGTGAAACCTTTTTCATCTCTCAGAGTCACCGTCGACATACTGTACCTGTTCAGATCCTAATGTTGTAATTTGATTTGTGTCACACCAGAGCATTAGTAGATGGTCTTAGGGAATTTTATTGTATTCTAAATTACTCCCCCTCTCTCTATCCTCTCTCTCTCTCTCTCTCTCTCTCTCTCTCTCTCTCTCTCTCTCTCTCTCTCGCTCTTTCTCTCTCTCTCTCACACTCTCTCACTCTCTCACTCTCTCTCTCTCTCTCTCTCTCTCTCTCACACACACACTCTCTCTCTCGCTCTCTCTCTCTCTCTCTCTCTCTCTCTCTCTCTCTCTCTCTCTCTCTCTCTCTCTCGCTCTCTCTCACACTCTATCTGTATCTCTCTGCCTTTCTTTTTCTTTTTTTTTTTCTTTCTTTCTTTCTTTCTTTCTTTCTTTCTTTCTTTCTTTCTTTCTTTCTTTCTTTCTTTCTTTCTTTCTTTCTTTCTTTCTTTCTTTCTTTCTTTCTTTCTTTCTTTCTTTCTTTCTTTCTTTCTTTCTTATTTTTCCTTTCATTCCCTTTTCAGTCTCTTTTGCTTTCAAATGTTTCTCTCTCCTATCTTATCTCTCTTTCTCTCAAGTGTTCTCTATTTTCCTCTCTCTTTCTGGCTTTCTTCCTCGTTAGGGGAGAAGATGGGGAAAAACAGCCCAGTGCACAGTTGTTAAGTTTCTCTGTCTACTTCCACCTAGTGTCGCATAGTCCCCATGAGATTTTCAACCCTAGTTCCACCTAGTTTTATATAGTCCCCCCTGAGACATATTCAACCCTACTTCCACCTAGTGTTGCATAGTCCCCCATGAGACGTATTCAACCCTACTTCCACCTTACTTATGGAACTCTAAAACTGGAGTCCAATGTCAACATCTTCAACAGAGGACTAAAAGTATGGCTGAAATCAAAGCAGCAGTGCTCACAGTAGACGTGGACTGGTTTTGTTGTTTTGATCATGGACTCTTGTTCTGGTAACTATTTGTTCTGATTTTAATTCTGTATTATAGGCCTACTGTTCATTTTATTCAATCTTATAAAAGCCTCAATGGACTAGTGTTGAAAACTAGCACGTGTGCTATAAACAACACACTGTGACTGGTCCAATGTAGCTGTGGTGTCCGCATTTTAAATAAAAGTTTTCATTCATTCATTCACCTAGTGTCGCATAGAGAAAGTTTTCATGTGAAACAACAACACTTGTGTCATCATAAAATAAAATAGGCAACACATATTTGCAGACCCTAGGTAGGTCATTTATATAAATAAAAAACAACAGAGGTCCAACAATTTAATTATGCCTATTAATAATTGTGCAGTATGTTGCTCTCATCCATATGTATTTATAGTCTTGGATATACTAGTTTATCAAGGACTTTAGAAATACAGGGTGGACTTCCGGTTTAGCTGCAATATGTAGCGCACGCAATTGGTTACAGCTCCGCTCCCGTTATCGTTAATTTCGTTTAAAAACCTTATTTGGACAGTACCAAAAGAGATTAGACCACATCGTATGTATTGATAAGACCTTCTACTAACTATATCAAAAGACAACATGGTTAGGGATAAGGAAAGGACGGGAAAGAAACAAGAAACGGCAAATCTAACGGCGCAGATTGAAACTCGGTCAAAGACAATGACAGGCGACGCTGTGGCAGATCCGTTGGTGAGCCCCGGCGCGGGGAATATAGAGGAGAATACACAGGGACCAAAGACAACTGTCCCCGAGAGGAAGACAACAGATGACAACATAACAGGAACATCAGAAAAAAATACCGTGAAGGAAAAAGCAGGCGATTTTGAGAAGATAATAGCAAAATCATCCATCGGATCCCTCACTGCTCCAACAACATCAACTGACACAAGCAGTTCAATTACACAACCCGACTTCAACTCTCTGACTATCCTGATAAAAGAACAGATGGTCGCTTTCAAAGCACACGTTGAACACATCGATACTAAATTCGAAGAGGTTATGAGAGCGGTCGCTTTACAGTCCATGCGAATCACGACAGTGGAGAATACGGTGACAGAAATCACAAAAGCAGTCAAGGCGAACGAAGGTGGCATGACAGAGATGGGACAAGAGATGGAAAGAGTGAAAGAAGAATATCGGAGGGAAATACAAGGGCTTAAAAACGAAGCGGCGGAGAGGCTACTAGAAACCCAACGCTACCACAGGCGGAATAACATCCGCATTGTAGGGCTTGAAGAAGCAGTAAACTGCGAAGATTCCAACTTTCCAACAGTGTTATCAACGATTTTGAATAACATCGATCCAAACAAAGTGCCAGAAGTGGATCAAGTTTACAGAATCGGTTCTCGGGGGCAAAGAATCAACGGGCCAAGAGTCATCATTGTCACCCTGCGGAAGACTACAACAAGGGATGACATCATCAAATATGCTCGCAACCAACGTGGGAATCTGAATTATGATGGTAAACCAATATTTATCTACGAAGATTTGAGCAAAGATGCCATCAACCGACGTCTACCATACAAAGATGTGATGCAAAAGCTGTTCAAAGCCGGTTACAAGCCAAGGCTATCATACCCAGCGCTGTTATCATTCTTGGGCAGTGACGGTCGCAGGTCAGATATACACACACCTATGGAAGCTGAGGATTTTCTGAATCGAATTGGAGCAAATAACCCAAGGCAGGGCGAAAATGTCGGAAACATATAAGCCTCTTTCTCATTGTATACCAGTGTTAGAATGACTTTATTGTGTTCATCAAGGTAGCAGACGATATGCAAGCCGTCTATAACAATGTGTATTGTGTATAATACGATTCATAATACATTATAATTTCAGACTCTGGTCTCTGAGGAGACAAATACATATCATTGCAAAAAGATCTATCTGGAATATTCTGGGTTTATCGCTCAAATGCCCTGAGTCTCTTAGATCATTCTGGAACATAAAATAGTCTAGGCAATAGTATACTCTACAACCTTCTAGAATATAAGGCACCATGACAACGAAGCCTACAACTCTAACAATAAACATCCGGTGTGTATACACATAGCAGATAATAAATTAAATGAAGTTCTATCAATCTTTAATAATAGTTTAAAAATTAACCACACTTAAACGTATGAACACTACAAGGTTATTCTAACAATTTAAGTAATCACTCCATTGAGGGCACATTGAAGCTCTAAAAGGCGCTGCTTTTCTATCATATCTAATCTGTTAATTCGAGACTAGTGGCATCTCCACGTTGATAATTATTCTTTCTCTCATTCCTTATCTATATCTTTCCATTGATTTTTATTTTATTTAATTTTTTCTTCTCATTACTCTATATTTTTTAAAATATATTTTAACTTACATTGTTCTTTTCCAATGTTCTTCACATTAAGGTGTCAATATTGCTCTACAATCTTTTCCTTTTTTCCTTTTTTCCACACGTTAGTAGAGGGTTCAAATGAATATGTCGATAAAAGTTTATTCTCTTTTTTTTATTGTTTATTTTATTTTTTCTGTCATTTATCACAACACTTCATTACAGTAAGGGAAGGGGCAAGACCAAAAGCGACATTCTATTGCAATAGAATGGAAATGTTAGATCCTATGGCAATTAGCATAGGTAGATTAAGATTACAATGCTCAGTTTGGGCAATCCGGTGGACTAGGGGAGAAAGTCAATCGTGGAGGATGTGTTCTTGGAACACAGGCCTGTACGACTTTCTGGGTGAGGGGAAATTAGGGGATTTTTATTTGTATATATATATGTTTTTAAGCTCAGCTCTCAACGGGACCTCATTAATTGGATGTACATCTATTGTAGCTTCACACTCCAGAAACATTACCAAAAACTACACAAAAACATGCATAGATTATGGCTAGTTTGAATATAATGGTATGGAACACCGGCGGGATAAACAAACAACACAAACGCAAAAGCGTGCTCACACTGATGAAAAAAGAACATGTGGACGTGGCTCTATTAAGCGAAACGCACATTTTAGAGGAAGACATAAATACGTTAGCGGATAACATATACCATAATATTAGTCACTCTTCTTTTGTTACGAGAACTAGAGGGGTAGCCATAGTCGTCAGACGCAAATTAAATATCGAATTGAAAGGGGTATGGTCGGATGCTGAGGGGCGCATAACTATAGCTAGGATTATACACAATAACAGGAAAATTGCATTAGCAGCGGTATATGCCCCAAATTTGTACGAAGTGAGTTTCTTCACTTCACTAACCGGAGAAATGTTAAACCATCCCGAATACTCATATATAATAGGTGCGGATTTTAATGCCATTTGGAACCCAAGGATGGACAAAACTTACCTTACCTTTTCCAGCGAACAAAAAAATTCATCTAAAGCATTAAAAGATTGGTCGAAATCAACAGGGGTAACTGATTTATGGCGTTCACTTAACCCCATGACCCGCAAGTACTCCTGTCGTTCGTCGAGACACAACACACTATCCAGAATTGATTACGTCTTTGCATCCCCGAGAATATTTGATAAATACGAAGTGGAAATGACACCCAATGCGCTATCAGATCACTGCTACTTAATCCTGAAAGCAACATTTGGTACACTATCTTCCCGGGCCCCAAGATGGCGTTTTAATTCTATGCTGCTTAACAACAATGAATTCATTACACAAATTAAAGAAGCTCTCACAATATTCCTACGGGATAATGCTAACTCGGTGCATAATCCCAGAATATTATGGATGTCGGTAAAGACTATGACTACCTCCATATTGCGCAAAAATCAAAACACAAAACTATCTGAAATGGAAACGCTTTACTCAACGCTTTTTAATTCTTTAAAATACAACAACTCTACTAGACTAGAAAACCAAGTAAACATTCTAAAGACAGAGATCAAAGCAATATACAGACAAAAATCTGAATTGCAAATACGCAGCACAAGACAACAGCAGTACTTCCAAGGCTCTAAACCTAGTCACCTATTAGCCATGCGACTAAGAATTAATGCAAAATTTGCAGATATAACTGCCATTAGGAAACAACAAACTCTAGTAACAGAACCCAAAATAATAAACGATATATTCAAAGAATTCTACTCCGATTTATATAATTCAGAAACGACCTTTGATCAAGACAAATTAGACACATATCTTAATCAAATTACTCTCCCTAAAATTACGGAGGAAGACGCTAAACAGTTAGAAGTAATGATCACATTAGAAGAACTCAAGGAGGCCATATCCGGAATGAAAAACGGCAAGGCTCCGGGAATTGACGGTATCCCATCAGAAATGTACATTTCTTGCTGGGACATATTTGGACCCTTATTACTAAATATGATCATATACTCAGTCAAAGAGGGAAGCTTCCATAAACACCAAAATACCGCACTTATTTCAGTTCTTCACAAAAAAGACAAAGACCCCACTGAGTGCGGTAGTTACCGTCCTGTAAGCCTCCTCGGAACCGATGTCAAACTGTACTCTAAGATTTTAGCCATCAGATTGCAAAAGCATATGACGTCTTTAGTTCATCCGGACCAAACAGGCTTCATAAAAGGTCGCCTGATCAATGATAACATAAGGCGAATACTGCACGTACTAGATGCTGACAAAGAGGACACCACACCTAAGGCGATACTATCCCTGGATGCTATGAAAGCATTTGACAGGTTAGAATGGTCGTTTCTATGGGCAGTATTAGAAAGGATGGGGTTAGGAAAAGGATTCATTGATATGATTAAAGTACTATACAAGGACCCATCGGCCAGGATTACAACAGGCACATTCATCTCCGATATCTTTCCGGTATCACGCTCAGCCAGACAGGGTTGCCCTCTTAGTCCCGGACTATTCGATCTATCATTAGAACCTTTAGCACAATTTATAAGACAATCCCAACACATAGAACCAATAGTAATCAAGGGCACACATCTTAAAATTAGTTTATATGCGGACGACGTAATATTGTTCATGCAAAACCCCAACAACACATTGCCGCATATACTCAAGTTGATAGAAAACTTTGGTGATTTATCGGGATTTAAAATAAATTGGCCTAAGTCGGCGTTTCTTCCTCTTAACACCAGTGCAAAAAAAGACACAACCCTCCCAGGTGCGATACCCATGGTCAAACATTTCAGATGCTTGGGTGTGGAAATATTTCCCACCATAAGACAAACGGTGAAGCACAATTACACAAAAATACAGAACAAAATCAAAGACGACCTGGACAGGTGGGCAAAACTTAAAAACTCAGTACAGGCAAGGGTATCAATAGTTAAGATGGATGTATTACCAAGAATCAATTTCTTCAGCTCAATGCTTCCGTTACCTCCTCCAGAGGGCTACTGGAAAAGATTACAAACCTCCACATACAAATTTATTTGGAATAACAAACCACCTCGCATAAAAAGATCCACCGCACAGAGAAATAAAGCAGACGGTGGCATGGCAGTCCCAGATTTTTTACAATATTTTAAGGCCTTCACTTTAAGACCAGTGAAGATATGGTTTGACCCCCAGGCTTTGGTATCTTGGAGAGAATTAGAAGAAAACATGGTAGCCCCACAGAGACTGGAAGACATAGCACACACTAAAATTTCAATCAAGCATTGTGAGCGAGAATTTGGCCCAATAATTACCCATGCAATCAGAACATGGCGGGAAACACAAAAGAAATATCCTAACCCTCAAGAATGGCATAATCACACTCCCATATTCAATAACAATGCACTCCTAATGGGAAAACGACCTATAAGATTCCCTATATGGGAAGAGAAAGGCATACACTCATTAGGGGATATTTTTAATAACAAGGGCCTCTGTAGTTTATGTCGAAATATGCATAAAGTTTAACCTCACCGAGTCCACATGGCTTTTTTACATACAGTTACGACTTTGTATGAGATCTCACGGTGTTCCATTACTCGTACCAATTGAACACCACAGATACCACAAATTTTTCTATGAAAGAGATACATTGGGAGGTTTTGTATCAAGTTTTTATTATCAATTACTAACGTCCTCGTATGAAACCCTTCAAATAGACACTGTCTGGAGGAGGGATATACCAGACCTGGAATATGACTTTGATTGGCAAGGAGCCTGGGAAAATGTCCGACTTACATCAAGGAACCCGGATCATCAACAAATCAATCTGAACTATATTCACAGGACATACTTGACTCCTATAAGGCTGTGCAAAATGGGGCTTATACAAGACTCCAAATGCTCCCAATGTACAAATGGGAACGAAGGAACATTTATGCACATGTATTGGGACTGCCCACCAGTTAAGGCATTCTGGAAAGATGTGTCCCAACAATTATCAACACTCGTATTTTGGAATATACCTGTACACCCCGCGGTATTACTATTGAATGATGTTTTTGAGTTTGCAGTGAATCCACAACTAAAAAGATTGGTTTTATCGGGTATCACAGTAGCTAAAAAACTGATCGCATCACGTTGGTTTCAACCGGAAAAAATGTGCCGAAAAGTGTGGTTTCTTACATATCTTGATGTGATATATCAAGAAATATCTACAGCAAGAATTCTGGGGATCAATGAATCCAAAATGTCAATGTGGTTAGAAGTGGTGGAGAGAATAAAAGCTAGCTTATAATGGTGGTGTCTGGTTAGGAGTGAGGGATAATGGAGGTACTATCCAAGAGGGGGTCTGGGAGGGGGGGGTTTGAGCTGGAGCATATGTGTGTAGGGTTTTAGAAAATAGGTATTAGGGGTATATTATATACTAACATTTATATAATTGTAATTTCGTTGGATATACACTGTATACGGCTAAAATGTTATTATAGACTATTTTTGTTTTATCCTGTTTCTGTACTTGCATATATTATAACCACCTTTACTGAAAGTTTCATTATGCATTGTGTGTTGAGTACTGACTTTTAATAACTTTTTGTTCTGCAATAATAATAAAAAAAAAAAAAAAAAAAAAAAAAAATACAGGGTAAAACTGATATTGACAATAATCAGTAAATATACTTGAATCACTTTGTTAAGGTGCCAGACCAGAGACCCAGACGCAGAACACAGCAGAACACAGAGTGAAGAGAAAACCCAATGCTGGGTGTATTTATTGAGGTCTGAGAGTATGTGATCCGGTCCAGTGGTGGAGAGCGAAGTCCAGGGTGAGCAGGGGTCCAGGGTGAACAGGGGTCCAGGGTGAGCAGGGGTCCAGGGTGAGCAGGGGTCCAGGGTGAGCAAGGGTCCAGGGTGAGCAGGGGTCCAGGGTGAGCAGGGGTCCAGGGTGAACAGGGGTCCAGGCTGCAGCAGGGGTCCAGGGTGAGCAGGGGTCCAGGGTGAGCAGGGGTCCAGGGTGAGCAGGGGTCCAGGGTGAACAGGGGTCCAGGGTGAGCAGGGGTCCAGGGTGAGCAGGGGTCCAGGGTGAGCAGGGGTCCAGGGTGAACAGGGGTCCAGGCTGCAGCAGGGGTCCAGGGTGAGCAGGGGTCCAGGGTGAACAGGGGTCCAGGGTGAGCAGGGGTCCAGGGTGAGCAGGGGTCCAGGGTGAACAGGGGTCCAGGGTGAGCAGGGGTCCAGGGTGAGCAGGGGTCCAGGGTGAGCAGGGGTCCAGGGTGAACAGGGGTCCAGGGTGCAACAGGGGTCCAGGGTGAGCAGGGGTCCAGGGTGCAGCAGGGTAGAGCAAGCTGCAGCAGGGGTCCAGGGTGAACAGGAGTCCAGGGTGAACAGGGGTCCAGGGTGAGCAGGGGTCCAGGGTGAACAGGGTTCCAGGGTGAGCAGGGGTCCAGGGTGAGCAGGGGTCCAGGGTGAGCAGGGGTCCAGGCTGCAGCAAGGGTTCCAGGGTGAGCAGGGGTCCAGGGTGAGCAGGGGTCCAGGGTGAGCAGGTGTCCAGGCTGCAGCAGGGGTCCAGGGTGAGCAGGGGTCCAGGGTGAGCAGGGGTCCAGGGTGAGCAGGGGTCCAGGGTGAGCAGGGGTCCAGGCTGCAGCAGGGTTCCAGGGTGAGCAGGGTTCCAGGGTGAGCAGGGGTCCAGGGTGCAGCAGGGGTCCAGGCTGCAGCAGGGGTCCAGGGTGAGCAGGGTTCCAGGGTGAGCAGGGTTCCAGGGTGAGCAGGGGTCCAGGGTGCAGCAGGGGTCCAGGGTGAGCAGGGGTCCAGGGTGAGCAGGGGTCCAGCAGGGGTCCAGGCTGCAGCAGGGGTCCAGGGTGAGCAGGGGTCCAGGGTGAACAGGGGTCCAGGGTGAGCAGGGGTCCAGGGTGAGCAGGGGTCCAGGGTGAGCAGGGGTCCAGGGTGAGCAGGGGTCCAGGGTGAGCAGGGTAGAGCAGGCTGCAGCAGGGGTCCAGGATGTGAGGCTATATAGCAGACTGAGGCTGGGGTCCTGGTTCAGGGCTGGGGTCAGGCAGAACTGTGCCACATTAGAATATGATCAAAAAACACAAAATTCAGCATCATTATGATTGAGCACCTCCTCCCAAGAAACCTCCTCCATCAAGGCTTTAAATGAGTCCTCATTTCTTGGAATATACCTGTACACCCCCTCGGTATTATGATGTTTTTGAGTTTGCAGTGAATCCACAGCTAAAGAGATTGGTTTTATCGGGTATCACAGTAGCCAAAAAGCTGATCGCATCACGCTGGTTTCAACCGGAAAAAATGTGCCGTAAAGTTTGGTTTCTTACATATCTCGATGTAATTTACCATGAAATATCTACAGCAAGAATTCTGGGTCTCAATGAATCCAAAATGTCAATGTGGTTAGAAGTGGTGGAGAGAATAAAAGCTAGCTTATAATGGTAGTGTCTGGTTAGGTGCGAGGGATAGTGGAGGTACTTCTCAAGGTGGGGTCCGGGAGGGGGGGGTTCGAGCTGAGCATATGTGTGTAGGTTTTTTTTAGATAACAGGTATTAGGGGTATATCTTATATAAGACAACTAACTAAAATGTGATCTCATTGGATGTGCCCTGACAATTAATGCTTGTATATCTTATCGTGTGTTGTCATGTTTGTTTATATGTTTGTTTAAAAAATAATAAAAAAATAAAATACAAAATATGTTGTCAATCAAAGTTTCAGATGAACTTGTTATCCTAGTTAGTTTGTAGATGAGAGGTTAAAAGTAAGAAAGCATAAAGAATATTCAGAAACTCACTTGAATGAATGAATGACTTTTATTTATATAGCACCCTTCACAGCACGTGCTTTACACTACAGCTTAATATATAAACACTTGATAAATTACTTACTTTTGAGTGGGCTGTTAATGTTGAAGTCTTTCCCTTGTTAGTTATAAACTCCACGGTAGAAGACAGAGCATCACTGAAGATACCAACAGCAGCATCAGGTGGACGATAAATGCAACCGATTATAACAATTTTCCCACCAAAAGTACTGGAACTTGGTATTTCTATGAAGAGTGATTCAAACGCAATGTTATCAAAACTAATGCTGAGCTCCTTCCTCTCAATAAACAAAAAATTGCTGTCGAGAAAGATTTTTTCTACATTAACGCACTGGATTATATTGAGGTACTGAATAGAACCATACTACATCATTATTAAACCATGTTTTTGATGTAGCACGCACTGAAAATGAATGATTTCAAGTCGACAGATATTGGGTTAGATTGTCATAATATTTTGCTAGACTGCATATCGTATCATGGAAAGTTGAAAAATAATAAAGAAAACGCTATGGCCTGGAAAATTTATTAAACTCCTCTTTGTTGTAATAATTGCCAAGGGCCCTTCTTGACCTGTTAAGCTGTAGGAATATTTCGCCTACATGCCTAAGGAAATGGAAGATTGCTCCACTTCTGCAAGGTCAATTAGCATGTTCTTGGTATCTAGGAACATCTAGGGACCTGGGGGTATGTATTTCCAGTGTCAGAAATATTGTGTCTGTTACTAGGCTGAGTAAATTGTAATGAAGAAAAGGAGAATATAAATTATGATTTATGATTTTTGCATCTTTGATCATGTTAAATCTGCGGGGTACGAGAAAATGCTCACTGAGCTCATTCACCACCTTATTGAGATCATGTGTACAAAAAATCTAAGCAAACGAATAAAGGGAAGATGATTTAACAGAAGGATTTGTAGATACAGTAATTAATGATAATCGATTTTTGACCTTGACCTTGACCTTGACCTTATTATGGCCAAATCATACATCTATGGATAGGGAAATGCTCCTCTTTCCAATGGCAGGGTTGAATCTGGATTTAGTCATTTCCTTGCGGTTTTTACGATAATTAGCATTTTCCAATAAATTTGTATTTCCGATAATCGTATAAAACATCGGTAAAAATGAAAATATACACTTTGACTACAGTTTTTGATAGGGTTATGGTCTTTACTCTTGGCTACACAAACAAATATTTAAAAACATTAACCTCTTAACATCCAAGGGCCCACATGTGCACGATTCTTTGCTGACTTCTAGTGGCTCGGGTGTGCATTTCTTTTAATACAATATATAGATAGAATTAAATCCCTATTTGTTGCCTGTCGATTGCCCTTTCAGGTGACAAAATCCGTTGAGCGGTTCTCGAGTTACATGCCGATATGTGAGGCGTGCCCCAAAGTACGCAAAAGTACACATTACCACCCCCGACTCCCGGGGCTCTAGCTCCGTCAATCATTTGGCGATCTCGAAAATCTTTGGACAGGGTTGTAGCCAATGAGTGTGGCTTTCCAATGATACCCCATGATATGATAATTGGGGATCTAATTGATCGATTTATGATAAAGAAAAGAAGGGTCCCCCTATAGGGGGACCTTGTTGAGATTTTTTTTTACGAAGGAAATCAAGGAATACATACTTTTTTTAAGAGGATCATACTCTCAGTCAGATTTAAACCCTGGCACAGATAAAGGGCAGGGACACATATTATCATGGGGCGACAGTGGCTCGGGAGGTACAGCAGTCGTCTGGCAATCCGGAGGTTCCCGGTTCGATTCCCGGTCCTCCCGGGCAGCATGTCGATGTGTCCTTGAGCAAGACACTTAACCCCTAATTGCTCCCGATGAGCAGGTTGGCACCTTGCATGATTGCCTCCACCGTCGGTGTGTGAATGTGTGAGAATGGGTCAAATGTGAGCAACAAGTTGGAACGACTGATTATAGATATAAATGTATCATATATCAAATAAGACTCCCAAGATGTAGCACTGAACGGCACAGGAAGTCCTTCATTCCGACCGCCATCAGACTTTATAACACATCACTGTGCCTCACTGCCTCACTGAGCACAGAGTGACAGTACTATCAAATCTCCCTGGACTTTTACTTTACTCTTAATTCGACACTACAATTCCACACTTTTTCCACTTACTGTATATTTCTACTGTATATTTTATATTAGAATGTATATACATAACATAGAAAATGTAGCCTATATCCCAGACTGTATTTTATTCTTAGTCTTATTTGTATTCTTATTCGTGACTGTTGCTTTTGTCTACCTAAATGTTTACTGTTTACTGTGAGCGATCTGTAGTGCTGAATTTCCCTCAGGATGAATAAAGCATTTCTATTCTATTCTATTC
>NC_140180.1:100799668-100809040 GCF_963971535.1 Notolepis coatsorum
GATGATTGCATACCCAAAGTCATTTCCGATATATTATACTTTATACTTCTAGCTCATACACAAATCTGGTCTCTTTTGAAAGGGAACATTCTGATCTTTCTTCCACAACAAAGAAGAATCACTCTGAATGCTAATGTAATATAGTCACAGAGGTTTTAACACACTGAAGTAAAAGTCTTGTGTACTCACATTTCTGTTTACTTGTTGCCAGATGCCTGTTTTTAAGGTCCACCTGAGAGGTAGGAGCTGGAAACCATAATGGTTCCATAGCCTGGAGTCTTATCCACAGTACAGGTCCAAAGTTGATAACAATCCCACGGAAAATGTGTGTTTTACAAGGTTTTTGTAATGTGTGTACCAGCGTTAATTCGGCATGATTATCCAAAATGGCCATCCGCTTCCATTGATTCCGAGGCTCTAGTCAAAACAAAGGACTTCCCTGGCTTCTTCTACTCCTTTCTCGTTGTGATCAGCCCCGCATGGGATAGCGTTGGCTCCAGAATTGAATTGGCTACAAAGGTGGTCATTCATTTTTGCCATCAGCGGTGACTGGTCCGTTCAGGCAGTCCGATGCTTAAGTGGATAATATTTTGACCATACATACAACCTGTAAGCATACCAGATTCAAGAACACTTTGTCTTGTCAATGGAAAGTAATTCCCTTTTCAGCAAATACAAAATACTGGCAATGTTTACACACATTAGTTACTCAATAGTTACATTACAAATGTAAACAGAACGTTCAAAATGCATGAATACAAATTTGTTTTTGACAGTGTATACGTGTGTCAAGAGCTCACTGAAACCCACATAACCTAAAATGGAAAATGGAGCATACACACTGAATCTCTCCAACCAGCCATTTTTGGTGATGCTTTGCACCATATGTGTTAGTAGCCAACCAGAAGACTCATTTATAAAAGGTCTTTACACATAAACCTTTGTCCAAGGCAACATTGTAAGTTATTTTTATTATGAGTTTTAATTTTGTGTGTGTAACTGTGTGTGATACAGTGCATTGGAAGCTGCACTAACTAATTTATATAATCCCCCAAAGTATGAATGTTATGTTTTCCTTTTTTCTTTTCATATTCTTTGAAATTATCATACGAGGGAATCTACAGCAGGATTAAATAAAACACCATTTTGATAAATGAGGCCTCTGATCCATACCAGTCTTTAGAGTTTCTTTGCTGTTTCTGACATAATGGGGAGAGTTTCCTTTGAGAACCAACCCTGTAACGATCAATGCAATGGTGCAAATATTCTCTTTTGATGTGTCTGCAAACCAATCAATCACATTTTCAGACTTAGAGAGGGTGAAGCTCCCATCTTGCTAAATGGTAAATGGTGCATTTATATAGCGCATTTATCCAAAGCGTTTTCCAATTTTGTTCCTCACATTTACCCTTCATTCGCACCCCCATTGCGGAGGCAACCATGCAAGGTGCCAACCTTCTCATCGAGAGCAGTTAAGGGTTAAGTGTCTTGCTCAAGGACTCTTTGACACACTGTCCGGGAGGAGCGGAAATCAAACCGGGAGCCTTCCGATCACCAGACAACTGCTCTACCTCTTGAGCCACTGTTGCAGGTGCCAGGTACAGTAGTGGAGGATCTGTTGAAGATGATCCACATGTGTATGATTGAAATTCATACTATAGGTTACAGTATATTGTATAATACTTTTGTGTGTAGTGGTGATTATTGCAGTTACTGTCATCACTGACTGAAGTTCATAGTTTGCCTACTGTGTATCTACAACTGCATCATTGCTGACAACATACAGCCTGGCAGTATCTTCCATTTCTGTTTGCTGTGATTATCTGCTTCTGTGGTTTTCATCCTTGGCTTGTTGACAATCTCTTCTCTATATACCTGGCTTTGGATTTCAGATGTGGCTTTGGATGTGATTGTTTGCACTGTGGATATACTGGCTTTGACCCTTTCCGTGGGATTGTTATCAACTTTGGACATGTACTAGATAAGACTTCAGCTGGAACTCAAAAACAGGCATCTGGCAACAAGTAAACAGAAATGTGAGTTAACAAAACTTTTACTTCAGTGTGTTCAAACCTCTGTAACTCTATTTCATTAGCACTCAAAGTGATTCTTCCTGGTGTGGTGCTATAAATATAAAGTATAATAACTCACAACTTTCTTTGGGTATGCAATCGTCAGGCGCGTTATGCAAAACTAGACCCATTTTTTGCCTGACGCATAAGAGGTTAAATGCAGTGGCGGCCGCTGGCGCTGGTGCCTTGTGGGTCGCAGTTCACGTTAATAGGTCGAGTTGAAAATGTAATGCTCTGAGATGCTCTGGAGCAATCTCTCTCTGTCTCTCGGATCAATAAAATCAAATAATTAACACATGTATGTTGTCATTTTAAACAACTCACCATTCATTCATTATGCATCAGCAGCAGCTAAATGAATGTTATAGTTCACAACACAGCAGCGCGTTTTGAATCGCTAGCCTATTAATTATCGTCTCAGCAAGCACAGTCAATACTTTTTTCCGTAGCCGCATTTCGCGGAGACAGCTGTGTATAGCGAGAGAGAGAGAGCGAGAGAGAGAGAGAGAGAGAGAGAGAGAGAGAGAGAGAGAGAGAGAGAGAGAGAGAGAGAGAGAGAGAGAGAGAGAGAGAGACTCACTGTTTAGTTGAAACGTCCAGGGCAGGAGAGCTTGATAAACGTGTATAATCCACTGTTGATGTATTCCAGACCACTGTCCACTGTCTCCAGACTGCATCCGCCATATAGCTTGTTAGCCAAGTGTTAGCTTGTTAGCACAACACAAGTACATTTCTTTGTCCATTTTTCCGCATCGAACAGACTGCAAACTACCTGGCGTTCTATCGCCATGCTCTAAGACAAACTCTAACCTTAACCAACTTTGAAAGAGTGCCTAAGCTTAACCGTCTAAAGAACTTGCAGTCACGGCACGCTCTGCTGCCTGCATCTCACAACAACACAACAACACAACTATCTCTCACCAACGGACCAACCTAGGAAGCTAGAATTGGAACATTAGAAATTGGATTCGGCCAATCAGAGATCGTCTCTGTGAAATTCTGCTACGGAAAAAAATACTGGCGTCGGCCAATCAGAGAGCGTCTCCGTGAAATGCGGCTACAGAAATTCTTGACGCTACTGGCTAGACCGCTTCAAATCGCGCCCGGATTCCAACATAATAGTCATATTTCAACGCACAACGCGTTATGCACTGATTGGCTGTGACGGATACAGCGATCAAACTGTGACGCGCACTCAGAGCGCTATCGCGTCTAGCCCGGGCCGAGAAATACAAAAAAAAAAAAAAAAAAAAAAAACGTCACTTCCTGCTCAGGAAAACGAGTGTTTTTTTAGTTTAGATAATAACGTTATATTGTGCATTGGAAATACAAACATACTTAAAATTAGTAAATATTATTCATTTTAAACATGTTTATATTATTTATAGGGCTATAAAACAAAAAACTAAAAAGTTTTATTTTCTTCTTCTCTGATTAAACAGCAGGTGGGTCGGCGCCCTTGCGCCCCTAGTGGCAGAGCCGCCACTGGTTAAATGGTTACACTATTTACAGAATAGACAGAACTGGCAGAAGAAGGTGTTGTGGCCATTTTTTATAAAATCAAGCTTCCCTGTCACAGCTTTGCACTTTGTCTCTGTAACAAAGTGCTTTGAGTTGATTGCTGTGAAGATTGATCTGGGGTTTAATGACACAGTTGTTGTGGTAGTGGCATATAGCCCTCCTTCACCTAGGTCTGATGCCTTTGATGACTTGATGGATTTGCTTGCTCAATATGACTCATCGGAAATGTTAGTACAAGGTCGTCTTAATCTAAATTGGCTTACAAACGCTTCTGACTAGGGATGTTCGATATTGGCTTTTTTACCGACATCCGATATACCAATATTGTCCAACTCTTAATTTCCGATACCGATATATGCAGGGTTTCCCCCCAAAAAAAACGGAATCATTTCAGGTAATTAACATTACATATCTCTTGTTGTGGAATTAACACAACATTATGCATACTTTTGACAATAAATACAATAAGAATTTGTTCTTACTTGCTTACCTGGGTAAATAAAGGTTAAATAAATGTAAAAAAAATAATAATAATAATTTAAACCGATACTGATAATTTTCGATATTACATTTTAATGCCAATATCGGCCCATAATATCGGCCATCCCTACTTCTGACCATTTGAAAGAAGTCTGCAGCAGTCTCGATTTATCACAATTAATCACTGACCCTATAGGCATCAAAAACACCACACAAAGTCAACCTTAGTTGACTTCAACCTTTCCAACATTTCTGCCTCTGGTGTTAAGTGATAACACCTGTAGGCCTGTCCCCGACTAAGGATTTGTATAGTCGACTTTTATTGGCCAACATTTTTCGATATATAAAAATTATATATATATATATATATATATATCTCTTTTGTATCATTCCATTTGGGTTGTGGGGGGTGCTTAATGTCTGAAGGATTCGACTGAAAACGTCTTGTCCTCTGTGAAATGCATGCAATTGGTCCACTGATACATGTCTAGTGTGTTCATTAGACGGGTCAAATCCTCTTGCAGTGCCTCTGTGCCTGTTTTCTTAGGCAATTAGCCTCTGGTATGAGTGCCATTAGTGTTAGCCACGCTTCTAGGCCTCTTTTCTTTTGGAAAGAATGATAAAAGAATTTGAAGTTATTATTATTATTTTTTGCATTCGACTAAGAGGTTGGCAGTCGACTACGGCTCCTTTTGATCGATTAGTCGACTATTCAACTAGTCGGGGTCAGCCCTAAACACCTGTATTAGAAAGGTTGAATGTAAAAAAACACAATCCAGAGTTGTCAAGAGGAATTTAAGAAACATCAACGAAAGAGCCTTTATATTTAACCTTCATCGAAGTGATGTCTATCGTGCCTCTGAAATCTCGGATTCCGAGGTTGTTTAGGTTTACTTCATGAAGACCTTCATCGTTGATTAGATTAGATGAGATTAGAGTAGATTGAAATGTATTGTCATCGTACAGTACAGTACAATAAAAGGAAGTTGGCATCTAATTAGAGTGCAAAGTGAAGTGCAAATGTAAACAAGTAATTAAGTGGAATATATATATAATGATAAACATGCACCTTTCATGAAACATTGAATAAAAGATAGACCATGGCTCACCCTTCAGTTGAACTACCGGCTCTGCAGTGAAAGGAAGTCTGGTCTCTTGCTAGACGCACCAGGGATCCATCCCACTGGTCTAGATGTAGATACCTTAGAAATAAATGCACGTCCTCCGTGAGAGACACTAAATTAAAGTGTTACTTAGACTTAATTACTAGCTCCAATTCAAACCCTAAAACGTTCTGGAAGGCAGTAAACTCAATCAAAACGATTCCATCTCTACTTTACTATGTTACTAATTACTATGTTAATTACTGTATGGCGATTGTGTGATTACTGACCAGAAAGAGATTTTCTTCGCCTTTAACTGCCATTTCATTGATGCTGGTCATTTATGTGAAAAAAGAATACAAGCCCCCTCTCAATAATGACTGTGTCGCCCCATTAGCCCAGTTTCTCTGTTTTCATTCCAGTTATTTTACCCTATTGATGTGTTTGATGCTTTCTAAGCCATTGACACCAGAAGTCTTAAATTGGGTCCTTTTTTTCTCTAAAACTCTCTGCTCCATTTATAACAGAGCAACTGACACATATACAGTATTTAATCTTTGTTTGACAACTGGCATTGGTCCTAGTATTTGGAAACCAGCCCATGTAATTATATTACATAAAGGAGGTGAGAAATGTGTTCTAGATCAGGGGTTCTCAACCTTTCTGCTGCCAAGGCACCCCTGTGTCCAATAAAATATTCCAGGGCACCCCTACATACGATAAAGACTTTTCCGGTCCTGTCTTTTTGTTTTTAATACAAATAGACCTCGTGTTCACTATAAAGTGCCACGTTTTGATATAGTGAGCTTTAAACTTTAAGTAAATTTGGAACACGCAACCTAAAACACCTTCCTCTCCCAAACCGTTCCTGCAATTGTTTTATGTTGCATGATGATCATGGATACATTTATTATGTATTGTATTTTTTATGTTTAAATATCAACATCATCTGTCTGTCCACCCTGTCTGTCCATCAAATGCACACACACAGAGGGAGAATGCCCCCCCCCCACTCCTTCCCAGTCCTCCTTCCCAGTCGCTCCCCACTCTGCTGTTCTCTGTCGCTCTGAACAGGGTTTTAGCTTGTTGTTAGCTTATGCTAACGGGACATTAATTCCGGTCTTAAACACGACGTGGTCATAAAGGAATGGCAAGGATTGCAAAGCATGTTATATGCATTTGATAAAACAGCTGGGATTTGTTTTGGGTCGCGAAAACACTATCCTTGCTCTGTTTCAATGTCCGCGTTCCAGATCCAGACGCTACTGCTGCTGAGCTGAGAGACGCTACTACTCAGCCTGCTGTGTGGAGATGCATCCTTATTGGCTGTGTGCTGTAGAGCGGATATGAGTCACGACACCACGGATTTTCAAAATAAGAGTATCATAATGACCTGAACGTTGCTAGCTGTCGGAGCCTAGTTATTATAGCTGGAGCTGCGTGTGGGCAGAAATGAGACCCGCTATAGGATTCTCAAAATAAGACTTGTCATTCTATATTTTTAAAGAAACATTGCCAGGCATCTCGCGGCACCCCTGGCAGCTCTCCGCGGCACCCCTGTGTGCCGCGGAACCCCTGTTGAGAACCGCTGTTCTAGATAACTATAGACAATCTCCAAATGATCCTGCCTTGAAGAAATCCTGGAATCTCTGACAAATAACCAACTCAAGGTATTTTCTTTCAAGTCACTGACTGTTCACACCAATTGGGATTCAGAGCTTATCTGAATTAGATTATAATAAATAATGTGCTGCCCTTTTCATAGATCTGCCAAACGCATTCAATACAGTTACACATTCAATACATTATTTGCTCTTACAAAGAATATTGGCTTTGATGGAAATGCATGAGATTGTTTTCAGGATAATTTGTCTGGGACACTTTTGATTAGAGTAGATACAATACATACAGTATTGTCATCATGCAGCACACGTACAGTACAACAAAAGGAAGTTGGCATCTACCGAGAGTGCAAATGTAACAGTGAAATGTAATAGGAATATACAATGTACAAGTGATTTAATAGAGGAAGTGTTGTACCGGTGATGCGTTGGGCAGTTTTCACCAGCCTCTGCTGTGCTTTCCGGATGTGATGTGTGTGCCAGTCTTCATTTATGTGCCAGCAACATGAACATTTGACTTCAAACTGTGTTGGAGTATACTTACTATATCTTGTAATTAGGGATGTCCGATATTATCGGCCTACCGATATTATCGGCCGATATCGGCATTAAAGGTGCCATGCATTATAAATGTCATTTTTCAGTCTCTAGCATTGTATTATAGTAATAGGAGTTCGTATCAATGTGTTTTTGGGCCTAAATACTATATTGGCGAATTCCTCAGCTACAGCCCATCCCCTCTTTGCCTCTAGTAAATCAGGTCATGTGATTTGACGACCTGGTGCACGTCACAGGGCGCTGTGGATAGATGCCCGCCCCCATTCTACCTAGACTAGACAGCGAGTGAAGCTGCGGGGCGAGAGGAAGAGAGAGCCGAGAGGGAGCCGAGAGAAAGGAAGAGAGAGGGAGAGAGGGAGAGAGAGGGGGCACTTGGGGGGGGGGGGGGGGGTCCGCGCGACACACACACACCTCCGAACGGGAGAGTGATAGAAAGAAAAAAAAGAAGAGAGAGGGAGGGAGGGAGAGAGAGGGGCACTTGGGGGGGGGGGGGGGGGGGGGGGGGGGGACCTGCCACACGGAGGTCCGCGCGAAACACACACACCTCCGAACGGGAGAGTGATAGAAAGAAAAAAAAGAAGAGAGAGGGAGGGAGGGAGGGAGAGAGAGGGGGCACTTGGGGGGGGGGGGGGGGGACCTGCCACACGGAGTTCCGCGCGAAACACACACACCTCCGAATGGGAGAGTGATAGAAAGAAAAAAAAGAAGAGAGAGGGAGGGAGGGAGAGAGAGGGGGCACTTGGGGGGGGGGGGACCTGCTGCACGGAGGTCCGCGCGAAACACACACACCTCCGAACGGGAGAGTGATAGAAAGAAAAAAAGGAAGAGAGAGGGAGGGGCTTCTCTCTCTCTCTCTCTCCTCTCTCTCTCTCTCTCTCTCTCTCTCTCTCTCTCTCTCTCTCTCTCTCTCTCTCTCTCTCTCTCATGGTATAAATGATTATTTGTGTAAATATATGGTTATACGCCGACCATTAAGAAAATACATGTTAGTTTAGGAATAAGGGGCAGGTAACTATATAACTATAAGATTTATTCTTCTTCCTGCTCCTTTTGTCCATGGAATGACTATTTATGATTTTTTTAATGAAGAAACTATGATTGTATTATTCCATGTGGCAAATAAAAACTCTGAACTGAACTGAACTCTCTCTCTCTTCCCCCCCCTCCCTCCCTCCCTCTACCAGTGCAGCCTGTGGTCTGACTGTCACTCAAAGTGCTTATGGGCGGGGCCATAACAGCCTGATTTCTCGAGGCTGAAAAATGATGGTTTCGAGTACTGGATTAGAAATATAAAACAATGAATTTTTTTGAAAAAAAAATTACAAATGTCTTCAATAGACTAACAGGAATTGTGTAAAGTTGCCCAAATAGTGCTAGGAATAGCAGTGCATAACCCCTTTAAAATGTGATATCGGAAAATATCGGTATCGGTTTTCAATTTTTTTTTTTTTTCTTTTTTTTTACATTTCTATAACCTTTATTTACCCAGGCAAGCAAGTAAGAACAAATTATTATTTTATTTATTGTCAAAAGTATGCATAATGTTGTGTTAATTCCACAACAAGAGATATGTAATGTTAATTACCTGAAATTATTCCATTTTTTGGGGGGAAACCCTGCATATATCGGTATCGGTTGATATCGGTTTATATCGGTATCGGAAATTAAGAGTTGGACAATATCGGTATATCGGTATTGGTAAAAAAGCCAATATCGAGCATCCCTACTTGTAATCTTTGTGGATAGACTGCTGCTTTCTCTACGGTATGCCACGACACACAGCAATTTCGGGATCAAACCAGTTCATCAGGGGTCTCAATGAGAAGGACCAGAAATATAATTTAAAATCAGGGATTGCTAACCCCCCCGTCCTGTTTCCTACGTTGAGTGGTGGTTCTTTTGATTCACGGTTGCTTGCTGTCCCAAATTAACTTAGATACCATAGTTTGTATCTTGCACCATTGGAGGGGGTAGGGAAGCATTTAGCTAACAAACTTTATCCTGGGCAGTACGTTA
>NC_140180.1:100809240-100819240 GCF_963971535.1 Notolepis coatsorum
GTCATCAGTGCAATCAGACCACAGACCTGCCGGCTGCCGGCGATGACAGCGCGGAGCGACAGAACAGAACTGCATTTGATCTTGTCTTGTCGATGGTGTAAAATGAATTAGATATATTGTTAGTAAGTTAGCCATGTAATAAGCGGGATAATGTATAGCCTATACTCGGTCATTGTCGCAAAATAATTGACCTTCACTACGTTTAAAACACCTCGGCGTGTCGGTCAATTATTTTGCAACAATTACCTCGTAGCTATACATTATCCCTTACATATACAATAATATACAAATATTAAGTGGGTTCGGAATATTGCAAAAAGTAGTTTTTAAAGTGACGTTTGTGTAGTGTATTATGTATGTAGGTGTGTGAGAGAGTGTAAGTGAGGATGTGTAATGTGTGTGTGTGTGTGTGTGTGTGTGTGTGTGTGTGTGTGTGTGTGTGTGTTCATGTGTGCTTGTATGTGGAGAAATCAGTATTGAGTGTTCTATAGATGAAAAAGATACAGAATACACATTGTATTTGTGTCCATGTACAGCAACACTATGTACAATACAAGTTGAGTTTATTTTCAAACAGATGCCTGTTTTTGAGCTGAGAGGTAGGAGCTGAAAAACACAACGATTCCATAGCCTGAAGTCTTATCTAGTACAGGTCCAACTGTGATAACAATCCCACGGAAAATGTTTCTGTAATGTTTATATCGGTAATAAGTCAATTAACGGTGGCCATTTTTTATTGATCTAAAACGAACAGGCAACAAATGTAGAGACTTTAAAACGGGTGTAATGTGTTCTCTCTGTCCGGTCTTTGTCAGCTCGCCTGCTGCTGCGTTCTGTACAAGTTGAATAGCTTATTTTTTATATATTTTTTATTCAAGTTTCTTTTACAGGGCGATCTAGTGTTATGAACAATTATCTGATGGTTTTGATTGTTGTAGTTCTTCTGTGTTTTCAATACATTTCCCATGAGCATCTTTGCCTTTTTGTTTTCTTTTACATGCAGACTTTCTGCAGATGCAAATGATCTGCGGTTCAAGGCGGCTGCGTATTCCACTGCTGCAGGAAAGACCCTGCGTTCCATGGTGAAGAGACGATAAAGTCTACGAAGAAAGGATAATATCTATGAAGAAAGGATCATGTCTACGAAGAAAGGATAATGTATATGAAGAAAGGATCATGTCTATGAAGAAAGGATAAAGTCTACGAAGAAACTATAAAGTCTATGAAGAAACTATAAAGTCTATGAAGAAACTATAAAGTCTATGAAAAAACGATAAAGTATATGAAGAAATAATAAAGTCTATGAAGAAACGATAAAGTCTATGAAGAAACTATAAAGTATATGAAGAAACGATAAAGTATATGAAGAAACGATAAAGTATATGAAGAAACTATAAAGTCTATGAAAAAACGATAAAGTATATGAAGAAATAATAAAGTCTATGAAGAAACGATAAAGTCTATGAAGAAACTATAAAGTATATGAAGAAACGATAAAGTCTATGAAGAAACGATAAAGTCTATGAAGAAACTATAAAGTATATGAAGAAACGATAAAGTCTATGAAGAAACTATAAAGTATATGAAGAAACGATAAAGTATATGAAGAAAGGATAATGTCTATGAAGAAAGGATCATGTCTATGAAGAAAGGATCATGTCTATGAAGAAAGGATCATGTCTATGAAGAAAGGATCATGTCTACGAAGAAACTATAAAATCTATGAAGAAACGATAAAGTCTACAAAGAAACGAAAAAGTCTATGAAGAAAGGATAAAGTCTATGAAGAAACGATAAAGTCTATGAAGAAAGGATAAAGTCTATGAAGAAACAATAAAGTATATGAAGAAACGATAAAGTCTATGAAGAAACCATAAAGTATATGAAGAAACGATAAAGTCTATGAAGAAACGATAAAGTCTATGAAGAAACGATAAAGTATATGAAGAAACGATAAAGTATATGAAGAAACGATAAAGTATATGAAGAAATGATAAAGTCTATGAAGAAACGATAAAGTATATGAAGAAACGATAAAGTCTATGAAGAAACTATATAGTCTATGAAGAAACGATAAAGTATATGAAGAAACGATAAAGTCTATGAAGAAACGATAAAGTCTATGAAGAAACTATAAAGTATATGAAGAAACGATAAAGTATATGAAGAAAGGATAATGTCTATTTAGAAAGGATCATGTCTATGAAGAAAGGATCATGTCTATGAAGAAAGGATCATGTCTATGAAGAAAGGATCATGTCTACGAAGAAACTATAAAATCTATGAAGAAACGATAAAGTCTACAAAGAAACGATAAAGTCTATGAAGAAAGGATAAAGTCTATGAAGAAACGATAAAGTCTATGAAGAAAGGATAAAGTCTATGAAGAAACAATAAAGTATATGAAGAAACGATAAAGTCTATGAAGAAACCATAAAGTATATGAAGAAACGATAAAGTCTATGAAGAAACGATAAAGTCTATGAAGAAACCATAAAGTATATGAAGAAACGATAAAGTATATGAAGAAACGATAAAGTATATGAAGAAATGATAAAGTCTATGAAGAAACGATAAAGTATATGAAGAAACGATAAAGTCTATGAAGAAACTATATAGTCTATGAAGAAACTATATAGTCTATGAAGAAACGATAAAGTATATGAAGAAACGATAAAGTCTATGAAGAAACGATAAAGTCTATGAAAAAACGATAAAGTATATGAAGAAACGATAAAGTCTATGAAGAAACGATAAAGTCTATGAAGAAACTATAAAGTATATGAAGAAACGATAAAGTCTATGAAGAAACGATAAAGTCTATGAAGAAACCATAAAGTATATGAAGAAAGGATAATGTCTATGAAGAAAGGATCATGTCTATGAAGAAAGGATCATGTCTATGAAGAAAGGATCATGTCTATGAAGAAAGGATCATGTCTACGAAGAAACTATAAAATCTATGAAGAAACGATAAAGTCTACAAAGAAACGATAAAGTCTATGAAGAAAGGATAAAGTCTATGAAGAAACGATAAAGTCTATGAAGAAAGGATAAAGTCTATGAAGAAACAATAAAGTATATGAAGAAACGATAAAGTCTATGAAGAAACCATAAAGTATATGAAGAAACGATAAAGTCTATGAAGAAACGATAAAGTCTATGAAGAAACCATAAAGTATATGAAGAAACGATAAAGTATATGAAGAAACGATAAAGTATATGAAGAAATGATAAAGTCTATGAAGAAACGATAAAGTATATGAAGAAACGATAAAGTCTATGAAGAAACTATATAGTCTATGAAGAAACGATAAAGTATATGAAGAAACGATAAAGTCTATGAAGAAACGATAAAGTCTATGAAGAAACTATAAAGTATATGAAGAAACGATAAAGTATATGAAGAAAGGATAATGTCTATGAAGAAAGGATCATGTCTATGAAGAAAGGATCATGTCTATGAAGAAAGGATCATGTCTATGAAGAAAGGATCATGTCTACGAAGAAACTATAAAATCTATGAAGAAACGATAAAGTCTACAAAGAAACGATAAAGTCTATGAAGAAAGGATAAAGTCTATGAAGAAACGATAAAGTCTATGAAGAAAGGATAAAGTCTATGAAGAAACAATAAAGTATATGAAGAAACGATAAAGTCTATGAAGAAACCATAAAGTATATGAAGAAACGATAAAGTCTATGAAGAAACGATAAAGTCTATGAAGAAACCATAAAGTATATGAAGAAACGATAAAGTATATGAAGAAACGATAAAGTATATGAAGAAACTATAAAGTATATGAAAAAACGATAAAGTATATGAAGAAATAATAAAGTCTATGAAGAAACGATAAAGTCTATGAAGAAACTATAAAGTATATGAAGAAACGATAAAGTCTATGAAGAAACGATAAAGTCTATGAAGAAACTATAAAGTATATGAAGAAACGATAAAGTCTATGAAGAAACTATAAAGTATATGAAAAAACGATAAAGTATATGAAGAAAGGATAATGTCTATGAAGAAAGGATCATGTCTATGAAGAAAGGATCATGTCTATGAAGAAAGGATCATGTCTATGAAGAAAGGATCATGTCTACGAAGAAACTATAAAATCTATGAAGAAACGATAAAGTCTACAAAGAAACGATAAAGTCTATGAAGAAATGATAAAGTCTATGAAGAAACGATAAAGTCTATGAAGAAAGGATAAAGTCTATGAAGAAACAATAAAGTATATGAAGAAACGATAAAGTCTATGAAGAAACCATAAAGTATATGAAGAAACGATAAAGTCTATGAAGAAACGATAAAGTCTATGAAGAAACCATAAAGTATATGAAGAAACGATAAAGTATATGAAGAAACGATAAAGTATATGAAGAAATGATAAAGTCTATGAAGAAACGATAAAGTATATGAAGAAACGATAAAGTCTATGAAGAAACTATATAGTCTATGAAGAAACGATAAAGTATATGAAGAAACGATAAAGTCTATGAAGAAACGATAAAGTCTATGAAGAAACTATAAAGTATATGAAGAAACGATAAAGTATATGAAGAAACGATAAAGTATATGAAGAAATGATAAAGTCTATGAAGAAACGATAAAGTATATGAAGAAACGATAAAGTCTATGAAGAAACTATATAGTCTATGAAGAAACGATAAAGTATATGAAGAAACGATAAAGTCTATGAAGAAACGATAAAGTCTATGAAGAAACTATAAAGTATATGAAGAAACGATAAAGTATATGAAGAAAGGATAATGTCTATGAAGAAAGGATCATGTCTATGAAGAAAGGATCATGTCTATGAAGAAAGGATCATGTCTATGAAGAAAGGATCATGTCTACGAAGAAACTATAAAATCTATGAAGAAACGATAAAGTCTACAAAGAAACGATAAAGTCTATGAAGAAAGGATAAAGTCTATGAAGAAACGATAAAGTCTATGAAGAAAGGATAAAGTCTATGAAGAAACAATAAAGTATATGAAGAAACGATAAAGTCTATGAAGAAACCATAAAGTATATGAAGAAACGATAAAGTCTATGAAGAAACGATAAAGTCTATGAAGAAACCATAAAGTATATGAAGAAACGATAAAGTATATGAAGAAACGATAAAGTATATGAAGAAACTATAAAGTCTATGAAAAAACGATAAAGTATATGAAGAAATAATAAAGTCTATGAAGAAACGATAAAGTCTATGAAGAAACTATAAAGTATATGAAGAAACGATAAAGTCTATGAAGAAACGATAAAGTCTATGAAGAAACTATAAAGTATATGAAGAAACGATAAAGTCTATGAAGAAACTATAAAGTATATGAAGAAACTATAAAGTATATGAAGAAAGGATAATGTCTATGAAGAAACGATCATGTCTATGAAGAAAGGATAAAGTCTATGAAGAAACAATAAAGTATATGAAGAAACGATAAAGTCTATGAAGAAACCATAAAGTATATGAAGAAACGATAAAGTCTATGAAGAAACGATAAAGTCTATGAAGAAACCATAAAGTATATGAAGAAACGATAAAGTATATGAAGAAACGATAAAGTATATGAAGAAATGATAAAGTCTATGAAGAAACGATAAAGTATATGAAGAAACGATAAAGTCTATGAAGAAACTATATAGTCTATGAAGAAACGATAAAGTATATGAAGAAACGATAAAGTCTATGAAGAAACGATAAAGTCTATGAAGAAACTATAAAGTATATGAAGAAACGATAAAGTATATGAAGAAAGGATAATGTCTATGAAAAAAGGATCATGTCTATGAAGAAAGGATCATGTCTATGAAGAAAGGATCATGTCTATGAAGAAAGGATCATGTCTACGAAGAAACTATAAAATCTATGAAGAAACGATAAAGTCTACAAAGAAACGATAAAGTCTATGAAGAAAGGATAAAGTCTATGAAGAAACGATAAAGTCTATGAAGAAACGATAAAGTCTATGAAGAAAGGATAAAGTCTATGAAGAAACAATAAAGTATATGAAGAAACGATAAAGTCTATGAAGAAACCATAAAGTATATGAAGAAACGATAAAGTCTATGAAGAAACGATAAAGTCTATGAAGAAACCATAAAGTATATGAAGAAACGATAAAGTATATGAAGAAACGATAAAGTATATGAAGAAATGATAAAGTCTATGAAGAAACGATAAAGTATATGAAGAAACGATAAAGTCTATGAAGAAACTATATAGTCTATGAAGAAACGATAAAGTATATGAAGAAACGATAAAGTCTATGAAGAAACGATAAAGTCTATGAAAAAACGATAAAGTATATGAAGAAACGATAAAGTCTATGAAGAAACGATAAAGTCTATGAAGAAATTATAAAGTATATGAAGAAACGATAAAGTCTATGAAGAAACGATAAAGTCTATGAAGAAACCATAAAGTATATGAAGAAACGATAAAGTCTATGAAGAAAGGATAAAGTCTATGTAGAAACGATAAAGTCTATGAAGAAACGATAAAGTCTATGAAGAAACGATAAAGTCTATGAAGAAACGATGAAGTCTGTGGCGAAGCGCCGGTGGTTTGTTCTGCACATGCTCCAGAACGTTAATTAACCGCTTCAGCCGTCATCAGGTTTTTGGTTATTCTCTTGATGACATGACAGATGAGCACTCCTGTTTTTGGGTAAAATAGGTCAAACGTGGCAGAGGATGTCTTTTACTTGGCTTTGGGCTGCTCACTGTCATTCTATGAGCATAGAGGAACACTGCACGGAACCTGCGGGAATGTGACCAGAAGTTGACCTCGTCAGGCGGCCACGTATTTAAAAAAATGTCTGAAAATTGCATACCCAAAGTAATCTGCAATTTATTATACTTCATACTTATAGCACATGCATGAGTCTAGTCGATTTTGAAAGGAAACATTCTGCATTTTCATCCATAACAGGAAGAATAACTCAGAGTGCTTTAAAAATGTTTAAGTACATTTTCTTTACATTTGAATTATCCTGCCAACAGAGGCCTCTTACAGGTTCCAGTTGATAGGTATGACCTGGAAAACACAATGGGTCCATAGCCTAAAGCCGTATCTAGTACAGGTCCAAAGTTGATAACAATACCACAGAAAGTTTGTGTTTTACAACTTTTGGAAACGCATAGTCCCTTTTGAAAATAAAAATGCTTTGTTAGGAGCTTCTGCAGTAAATGCCGATCAACAAATAGGAAAGAAACACTGCTAAGAGGTCAATATTTTTATTTATATTTCATTTCAACCTTACACATCAGATCTTAAATATCTTAAAATTGTAAGTTTCTGAGGTTTTCCTCATTTACAGAAACAAAGATCATACCAATACAAAACAGACAAAGCAGCAATATCCACAGACAACAAGACACAATGGTCAGAAATCATACGCTTAACCTTAACCATGCCAATGGAAGGGATCTTAGGAAAAAGCTGACTAGATCAGAACATACTGGTGGAACCCTGGCAACCATCCAGTCATTAGATCAGAACCCTGAGAACCATCCAGTCATTAGATCAGAACCCTGGCAACCATCCAGTCATTAGATCAGAACCCTGGCAACCATCCAGTCATTAGATCAGAACCCTGGCAACCATCCAGTCATTAGATCAGAACCCTGAGAACCATCCAGTCATTAGATCAGAACATACTGGACCATAAGAACCATCCAGTCATTAGATCAGAACATACTGGACCCTAAGAACCATCCAGTCATTAGATCAGAACATACTGGACCCTAAGAACCATCCAGTCATTAGATCAGAACATACTGGACCCTAAGAACCATCCAGTCATTAGATCAGGACATACTGGACCCTGAACCATCCAGTCATTAGATCAGAACATACTGGACCCTAAGAACCATCCAGTCATTAGATCAGGACATACTGGACCCTGAACCATCCAGTCATTAGATCAGAACATACTGGACCCTGAGAACCAACCAGTCATTAGATCAGAACATACTGGACCCTGAGAACCAACCAGTCATTAGATCAGAACATACTGGACCCTGAGAACCAACCAGTCATTAGATCAGAACATACTGGACCCTAAGAACAATCCAGTCATTAGATCAGAACTGGACTTTGAAGAAGTCTTTATTTGTAGCACATTGCTACATCGTCATGCCGCGTACACACACCTGCGAGATCTGCGATACATAGGACACATGCATTATTTTGGGTCGCCGTTGAAATGTCCTCTCTGTGCTTGACCCCTTCCGTCGTCCTTCCCCCCCAAAGGCCGCCAGGAGCAGACATGGGGCAGCACCCGCGGACCGATCCAAGAGCTCCTGTCCGTCTTCGTCAGGGACGCGGTAGGCTGGTAAAGATATGCCTCCTAAAGTGTGTAAACGGAAGTACAGGAAGTACAGGCTTTCCGGTTTCGACAAAACAATTATAGAAACGTGTGAAGTGCACAATATTTCCTAGTTTTTGCCTGAAGAATTTACTACATGACCGGGACGTTCTAGCTTGTTTGCCGACAGGATTCGGGTAAAGTTTGGTCCATTCGGAGGCAGCTTCCAATGGAAGTATATACACCGGGAATTCTACTCCATACACACTTTCGTCAGTAGTTCTTTACCTTTGCCGCCTGTGTGTGAATGTGTGAGTGAATGGGTAAAATGTGAGGGACAAATTGTAAAGCGATTTGGATAAAAACGCTCTATGAATGCACCATTTACCATTTACCAATTTCAAATACCGATTTCAACGTTTTATGAAGGTAAAAGTTACCGTGGTACTAATTCTGCAGTTGTTAATGCAGGTTTAGAACAGGGTTAATGCAGGGGGGGGGGGGGGGTAGTTCTACTGTGCCTACTCTTGCATTTGGAATGTTAATCATATTAAGCATCAGATACTATTTCAAAGGCAGTGGGGAATCATCGCCATTACACCTAGTATACCTAGCATTAGCTTCGTTAGCTTGAATGGCCTTTATTTCCCATAATGATATTTTCAATGGAACAGATATTAATTTAAACAGACTAATTTATCACCATCACAAAGATTCAGTGACCGACGTGTTCACGTGCACGCACGCACACACACACACACGCATATACTTCACTCAAAATAGAATCACGAGAATTTTAAATTACACCAAAAATAATCTTAGCGGAATGATTGAATATCAGTCTAATCTCGTTCTAAATGAGCTGGAGCTCAATGAGTTAGAGGGGTCACACACACACACACACACACACACACACACACACACACACACACACACACACACACACACACACACACACACATAATAATGGAATTATGGTTGTTAAATGACAGCAACAGTATTCTCTCTAGGATAGAATATCAATTTTAGCCAGATTTAATTTAGTTGGATGACAATGAATTAGGGAGTCCAAACACACACATCGAGACACGCACACACACACACCCACACACACACACACACAACCACCCACACGTAAGTCTTTAACAGTAAGTATGCCATCAGCGTGCTCATTCACTTATGTGTGCGCGCACACACACACACACACACACACACACACACACACACACACACACACACACACACACACACACACACACACACACACACACACACACACACACACACACAATATACATTTGACATGAACGGTGTTCATCTCTCTGGTACATTATAGTTAATACTCAATTAACCCTGAATAACCTGCAAAGAAAAATGATTAGCCCGCACATTTATCTCACATACACATCTACACATTAAACACACACACACACACAGATGCATGCACACACACTCATGTCCTAATACTCAGAGAGACACAAACAATTATGCACAATCACACACAATCGCAAAAATGCACAGACACTCACTCATGCACACAAGTCAGTCTCTCTTTCTCTCTCATACACAGTCTCTCTCTCTCTCTCTCTCTCTCTCTCTCTCTCTCTCTCTCTCTCTCTCTCTCTCTCTCTCTCTCTCTCTTATACATTATCTCTTATCTCTCTCTCTGTCTCTC
>NC_140180.1:100824240-100896240 GCF_963971535.1 Notolepis coatsorum
GTGTGTGTCTGTGTCTCGAGTTACAAGACGAAACATCCGACGAGTGTCATTCGACAAGCCATTCGGACAAGTGACCACGTCCGGTTTGGCCGGGCCCTGAGCGGACCAGTCACAGCTGATGGTGAAAATGATTCACCACCTTTGTAGCCAATGAAATTCTGGAGCCAACGCTATTCCATGCCAGGGATGATTGCAACGCGAAAGGGTTAGAAGCCTTGACTAGAGCCTCGGAATCAATGGAAGCGGACGGCCATTTTTGATAATCAACTTTGGACCTGTACTGTAGATAATACTTCAGGCTATGGCACCGTTATGTTTTCCAGCTCCTACCTCTCAGCTTGAACTCAAAAACAGGCATGTGGCAGCAAGTAAACAGAAATGTGAATACACAAAACTTTTACTTCACTGTGTTCAAACCTCTGTAACTCTATTTAATTAGCACTCAGAGGGATTCTCCTGTGAGGATTCGCCTGTCCCTGGACCTTTTTTCCCTGTCTACTCTCCTCAACAGCCCCCACCCTTGCGAGGACTTTTCCCTGTCTCCTACTCTTCACCAGCCCCCACCCTTGCGAGGACTTTTCCATGTCTCCTACTCTTCACCAGCCCCCACCTTTGGACATTCTTGTTCCTCTACCTTCACGCACCTGTTGGGAGTTTGCGATCAGCTCGGGAGAGTACTTAGGTTGCAGACTCCCCTCCAGTCCGGGGAGGGTCGTTCTGTGTTCTGTACGCTGGTTCTGTACGTTACCATCTACTGCCGTTTCCTGGAGTGGGACATCGTCTTCGCTCTCTATACTTCCACGGGAGGATCCCTTTGTTCTCACTCCAGACGTCGTGCCATCTTGTTGCTACCATCACCTGCCGCATCTCCGGCGTGAGACGACGTGCCAGCCATCACCACCTGTCGCCGTGTGCCTGGAGTGGGACACCGCCTTCGCTCTCTAATTCTCTACGGGAGGACTCCAGTGTTCCCACTCCAGACGTCAACCCGGCTCGCCATCGCTCCCTATTCCACGGGGGGATGGCGTGTTCTCCCTCGGACCCCGGCTCGCCATCGCTCCCTATTCCACGGGGGGATGGCGTGTTCTCCCTCGGACCCCGGCTTGCCATCGCTCCCTATTCCACGGGGGGATGGCGTGTTCTCCCTCAGACCCCGGCTCGCCATCGCTCCCTATTCCACGGGGGGATGGCGTGTTCTCCCTCGGACCCCGGCTTGCCATCGCTCCCTATTCCACGGGGGGATGGCATGTTCTCCCTCGGACCCCGGCTCGCCATCGCTCCCTTTCCACGGGAGGATGGCGTGTTCTCGCCCCGGTCCCCTGGGACCCCCTTTGTTCTGCGCTGCCCGTCTGCAGCATCCGAGGATGAGGAGGAGGATTCCTTTCTGAGCAGCAGAGCCCTACTCGGTGTAGGGACGGAAGAGGATCCCCGTGCCCGGCCTCCGCCGTCGGGCCCCCGGTCCCCGTGCCAGGCCTCCGCCGTTGGATTCCTGTCCCCGTCCCCAGCCCCTCTCTCCGGGCCTCTGTCCCAGTCTCTAGCGCGCCTCTCCGGGCCTCTGTCCCTGTCCCCCTCTCCAGTGCCCCTAGTCCCTTAGCCTGTTCGCCTGTTAAAGGCACAGTGCCGCAGTTTTCATATTTCATGGACTCTAGTGTTTTTTGTGTTCTCCCTTAAAAGGACTGTGCCGCTTTTTGTTATATAATAAATATTGCCCTGTTTTGGCTTACTCTCATACCTGTCTTGTGTTGTGCTATTGGGGTCGGTTTCAAACCATAACATCTCCATCCCTTCTTATAAGTGGTTCAAGTAATAAATTGCAAATTACTTTAGGTATGCAATTGTCAGGCGTGTTATGCAAAACTAGCCCCATTTTTGCCCGATGCATATGTGGTTAAACAAGCGAGTGAGCTGGAGCTGAGAGAGGTTCAGGAAGAGACTAATAGGGTGGTGCGCCTAAAAGAGACCGCTTCTCCCTCTGTCTGCCGCCCTCTGATTTTGATGTGAGCAAGCACATTCGTCTGGTTCCTCCCTTTCGTGAGAAAGCTGTTGATACTTACTTCATGCTATTTGATCGGGCTGCTACAACCGTGAAGTGGCCGAAAGAGGCTCAGATATTATTGTTACAGTGTGCCCACCAGAGTGGCATATGGGTTTTTGTCGCCTAACCATGATCTCAGTTCTCAACATGTCAAGGCCAGTGTTGTAGTACTCGAGTCCAGGACTTGAACTCAGACTCTTCTTTGGTGACTCTGACCTGGACTTGGACTCGAACACTGGGGACTCGGGACTCGACTCAGACTCGATATTTAGTGACTCGACTACAACACTGGCTGCTATTCTACGAGCGTATGAGCTCATCCCTGAGGCTTATCGCCAGAAACATTGATGTTTCAAAAAGCAGGAAAATCAGACGTATGCTGACTTTGCTCACGAGAAAAAGGTAGTGTTTGATCGGTGGTGCATGGCACTGGGACTGGGAGAGAGAACTTTAAGAGCAACTCGGTCTCCCAAAGAAGGTTGCCACTCACCTGAATGAACAAAAAGTCTCTCAAGCTGCAAGCCTGGCAGATGCATGAGTACATTCTCACTCGTTGTCCTGCATACGTTGAGGAATCCCTCTCTGTCGGCAGGTATTCAGATCACCATATCCCTGGGGAGTTTGCTCGTGCCCCAGGAGTGCATGTGACAGGCAATACTCCAAAAACTGCAGAGAGTGAGACTTTGGCTATTTTTGCTAACACAAGGCATTCTATTTTGCTCATACTAGGAATGTGGTAACATTCCTGTGGACCTATACAACATCACCTGTTGGGGCAGGAGACGGGAGTCTGTGTTCTAAAACTAAGAACTGTCTAACTCAGCTGAAATTCTAGACCATAAAAAGAAAGCTCTGCAGTAAACCATTTCCTCATTGACTTCAATGCATTCGGCGGAAATTTCTCTTCCTGTTTTCTTGTGACTTATCACTTTGGTCCCTGATTCACTCATCCCCATGTTGGGTACCATTGGAAAGCCACACTCATTGGTTATAACCCTGTCTAATAATCTTCGAGATCGCCAAATGATTGATGGAGCTAGAGCGGCAGGAGTCGCGGGTGGTATTGGGAAAAAGTTTAAGTCTGCTGTGTACTTTGGTGCACGCCTCACATATTGGCATGTAACTCGAGAACTGCTGAACGGCTTTTTGTCACCTGAAACGGCAATCAATGGGCAACAAATAGGGCTTTAATTTGAAAAAAAATATGCACACCCGAGCGCTAGTGGTCGCCAAAGCTGCGTGTCGTGCCAGTGGGCAAATCGTCCTTACGAGGGCCGGCCGACCGGTGCCTGTTAAGAGGTTAACCCCTGTCAATTGTGATTTATTATACTTTTTTCTCTTTTGAAAGGTAACATATTGTTTCTTACACAATAAAGCGTAATATCTATAAAAAAATTACTTTGAGTGCTAATGTAAACAGAGAAACAGAGGTTTGAACACACTGAAATTAAATATTTGCTTCTTACTTTTGTGTTGACTTGTTGCAAGATGCCAGTTTTTAGGTTCCAGCTGAGAGGTAGGAGCTGGAGAACATAACGGTTCCATAGCCTGAAGTGTTATAGTCATACAGGTCCAAAGTTTATAAAAATCACACAGAGAATTTGTGTTTTACAAAGCTATTTGTAATGTGTGTACTGCAATAATTAAGCGTGATTATCAAATGACGCTCGCCACTCGAGACCGTACCGCGACGTGCTCGCGTCCCATGCACGGGAATGACGGCCTGTATGAGGGCCATCGAACGTTAAGAGGTCTGCTATTCTAAATCTATAACCTTGTTTAGTCTTGTTTTAATCTTGTTTCTCTGCTACTATTTTCAAGCCCGGTGACGATATATAAGATACTTGTTTTCTCTGTTCGGGCGTCTCCACGCTACTGTATATTCTGCCTGTTGCAATGTATTCTTTCCTTGAAACATATTATTTTCTACTATTGCTTGTTCACTTTTGAATAAACCTCTGAAAGATTAATTATACCTTTCATTATTGAAGATTCTCAGATAAATGCAACAAGAGGAAGCCTAGTAAGGAGTCAAGAACCAAGGAAGGTCCACTGTATTTATATTAAATGCTGACATATTGTTGCCAAATGTTTTTACCTGAAGATGAAAAACAAGCCTGGAAAAGCAGTTACTTTACTTAAAATTCTGCATCAATTGTCAGGGGTTCCCTCTGTGATAGAGATGAAAGTCAGAGCTTGAAGTTTATGTCATGATGAAGGGCTTGGTGTCCTTAGGTGGAGGGAGTAGTACAGTGTCAGTGACAATCCTGAAAGACGCTTTTATTTTGAAGGATGTGTTGCCCTTTTCTAAAGAGTCTAGTGTTCTAATGCAGGGGTTTGGGATGGAGTATGTAGATATGCCTTTGCATACTGTGTCCCTAGAGTCAGACCTAGTTAGAGGTAAAAGTGGGCGTGTGCCCATGCTTTCCAATAGTATCCTTTATTTTGGGAAATTATTTGGCTCGAGTTAACGTTTTGGTTTAGCCTGAGGTGATGGCTGTCATTCTTGTTTCCAGTGTCCAGATGCTTTAGTGCAGCGGTATCCAGACGTATGTACTGCTTGTGCTGTAACTCATACTGTGTCAAAGTGTCGGAGGCAGGTTGTAACTCATACCGTGTCAAAGTGTCGGAGGCAGGTTGTATCTCATACCATGTCAAAGTGTCAGAGGCAGGTTGTAACTCATACTGTGTCAAAATATCGGAGGCAGGTTGTAACTCATACCGTGTCAAAGTATCGGATGCAGGTTGTAACTCATACCGTGTCAAAGTGTCCGAGGCAGGTTGTAACTCCTACCGTGTCAAAGTGTCAGAGGCAGGTTGTAACTCCTACCATGTCAAAGTGTCAGAGGCAGGTTGTAACTCATACCGTGTAAAAGTATTGGAGGCAGGTTGTAACTCATACCGTGTCAAAGTGTCCGAGGCAGGTTGTAACTCGTGCCATGACGTATTTACTGCTTGCGCTGTAACTCATGCCGTGTCTAGGGGCGGGATCCACAAAGAATGGATTGCACGGTGCTAATTGCACCCTTACTTACAATTCATTATGAATTGAAAATGGGGGACCCTGATGTAAACAAGACGAAAGTCTTTCTCGGGTCTGCATCCCCTTAACAATTGTGTGTATTGAGCCGTACTGTATTGTACCCATTCTGCAATCTGTTAATAAGATTTTCAATCAATCACCGTCTTGTTTACATCACAGTCCCCCATTTTCAATTCATAATGAATTGTAAGTAAGGGTGCAATTAGCACCGTGCAATCCATTCTTTGTGGATCCTGCCCTAGGTGTCCGAGGCAGGTTGTAACTCATGCCAAGTGCTAATCATTGCTAATCCTGATTTGTTGCTCCACTTCCTTCCTCTGTGGCTTCTCCTCCTGCGGCTGCCATCATAGGGAAGGTGAAGATGGTGCAGTAGGTTTTGGCAAAGTGTCTTAAGGCACAAGAGCAGCTTGTGGTGGAACAGAAAGCAAACCTGCGTGATTTTTTTCCCATAGCCTCTGTGAGCGAAGACGCTCTTTGATTGCAGCGAAGAAGAAAAAGACGCTCTCCGATTGGCATAACCACTTCGAAAGAGGGCCTAAGCATAACCACTTCGAAAGAGGGCCTAAGCATAACCACTTCGAAAGAGGGCCTAAGCGTAACCACTTCGAAAGAATGCCTAAGCATAGCCACTTAGAAAGAATGCCTAAGCATAGCCACTTCGTAAGAATGCCTAAGCATAACCACTTCGAAAGAATGCCTAAGCATAACCACTTCGAAAGAATGCCTAAGCATAACCACTTCGAAAGAATGCCTAAGCATAACCACTTCGAAAGAATGCCTAAGCATAGCCACTTCGAAAGAATGCCTAAGCATAACCACTTCGAAAGAATGCCTAAGCATAGCGACTTCGACAGAATGCCTAAGCATAGCCACTTCGAAGCAGAGAATATATGTACAAGGCGGAAGAGACCCTTCGGAGCTAAACCAATCAGAGAGGGTATTTTCTTCTTCACGGTACGCGGCCTAGCCAATCAGAGAGCGTCTTCGCAAAAAAAATCACGCAGGAAACCCTGATCTCTCTTCCTCTCTATGGGTACTTTGTGAAAAACAATCTCCTTATGTATAAATGGGCGACACGTTATGCATCAGTTAAGGATGATTAGAGTGACATAATACAAATTGTGGTCCCGTTAAAATACCACAATGTGATTCTGAGTCTTGTGCGCGACGGCCAACTTGCTGGTTATTTTGGTGTGAACAAAACGTATTACTGTGTTTTGTGACACTTTTTTCTGGCCTGGTCCCAAGAGATGTTGATGTACAAATTGTGCCACATCTGTCAAGTTATTGGTAAACCCAATCAAACTATCCCGCCAGCACCACTATATTCTATCCGGCTGTGGTTGATCCGTTTGAGCGTGTGATTTGTTGATTGTGTGGGCACGCTGCCACACACCCAAGCTGGTAATACGCTCTGGTTAACTGTCATGTGCTCGACAATGCATTTTCCGGAGGCTATTCCATTGCAGAAAATAACTGCTCTTGCAGTGGTAAAAGCCTTGATTACGTTATTTTAGCTTTTTCCCCAAAATTATTCAAACTTAATTTCTCATGTCTTCAGGATTTCTCAAGCAGTTTGCAATATATATATCTGTACAACATCTCTCTAGACCAGAACAGAAAAAGTGTCACAAAACGCAGTAATATGTTTTGTTCACACCTAAATGACCAGCAAGTTGGCCGTCATGCACGGGACTCAAAATCACATTGTGGTATTTTGACTGGACCACAATTTGTATTATGACACTCTAATCACTGTTACTATGGAGTTTTACATGGATTGGGATGATGGGGTTCACAAAAGAGAACGTTTTCACACCAGGTGATCAAGTGTTGGTGTTGTTGCCTTTACCTGGCTCAAGTCTGCAAGCTCGCTACAGTGACCCTTATTGTGTGCAGGAAAAAGTGGGTGAGCGAGACTGAGATCGTATTGTCACTCCAGCACTTAGGAGTAGAAGTAGAAGTAGGCTGTGCCATGTTGACATGTTGAAGCCCTACCATGACAATGAAGCTGGGTCTGTGTCGCTGTCCAGTGCTGAAGAGGGGCCTGTAGCAGAGTCACGGTGTGGGTCTGTGTCGCTGTCCAGTGCTGAAGAGGGGCCTGTAGCAGAGTCACAGTTTGGGTCTGTGTCGCTGTCCAGTGCTGAAAGTGGGCCTGTAGCAGAGTCTCAGTGTGGGTCTGTGTCGCTGTCCAGTGCTGAAAGTGGGCCTGTAGCAGAGTCTCAGTGTGGGTCTGTGTCGCTGTCCAGTGCTGAAAGTGGGCCTGTAGCAGAGTCTCGGTGTGGGTCTGTGTCGCTGTCCAGTGCTGAAAGTGGGCCTGTAGCAGAGTCTCGGTGTGGGTCTGTGTCGCTGTCCAGTGCTGAAAGTGGGCCTGTAGCAGAGTCTCGGTGTGGGTCTGTGTCGCTGTCCAGTGCTGAAGAGGGGCATGTAGCAGAGTCACAGTGTGGGTCTGTGTCGCTGTCCAGTGCTGAAGAGAGGCATGTAGCAGAGTCACAGTGTGGGTCTGTGTCGCTGTCCAGTGCTGAAAGTGGGCCTGTAGCAGAGTCACGCCCAGGGCACACAGCACACGAATGAACACGGACGGACGGACAGGCGGCTGCCACTTCACTTCCGCTCCCATGTTAACGGACGCTACTGTGCACACTGGCCGCAAGCGCGCCTCGCGGGCGGCTCCCGGGCGGCAAGCTATCTTTTCCGCTTCAATCGGATTCGAGGAGTGCGGGAGGCGTGCGCCACACGATTGATTGATTGATTGGAAATTTTATTAACAGATTGCAGAATGGGTACAATACAGTACAGCTCTCTCTTTTTCTCTCTCTTTATTCTCCCTGCCTTTATTTCTTTCTTTCTCTCTTTCTCTCTCTCCAGTCTCTTTCTCCCCCTCTTTCTTTCTTTCTTTCTTTCTCTCTTTCTCTCTCTCCAGTCTCTTTCTCCCCCTCTCTTTCTTTCTTTCTCGTTTTCTCTCTAGAGAGAGAGAGAGGGAGAGAGAGAGAGAAAGGGAGAGAGAGAGAGAGAGAGAGAGAGAGAGAGAGAGAGAGAGAGAGAGAGAGAGAGAGAGAGAGAGAGAGAGAGAGTCAAGTCAAGTCAAGAGTTTTAATTGTCACGGCATACAGGTATACAATGAAATGCGGGACAGAGAGAGAGAGAGAGAGAGAGAGAGAGAGAGAGAGAGAGAGAGAGAGAGAGAGAGAGAGAGAGAGAGAGAGAGAGAGAGAGAGAGAGCTTGTGCTGCTGCTGGTTCTATGGAGGGCTCTACGCTGCAGCGCGCTCTGAATTCGGACTCTGTGTGTCTGGCCAGGCGCGCGATCCCGCTAGGAACCCGTGCGTGAAATTCGTGTGCGTTCAATGTGCCCGAGTCGTCACAGTGTGGGTCTGTGTCGCTGTCCAGTGCTGAAGAGGGGCATGTAGCAGAGTCACGGTGTGGGTCTGTGTCGCTTTCCAGTGCAGAAAGTGGGCCTGTAGCAGAGTCACGGTGTGGGTCTGTGTTGCTGTCCAGTGCTGAAGAGGGGCCTGTAGCAGGTCTGTGTCGCTGTCCAGTGCTGAAGAGGGGCCTGTAGCAGAGTCACAGTGTGGGTCTGTGTCGCTGTCCAGTGCTGAAGAGGGGCATGTAGCAGAGTCACGGTGTGGGTCTGTGTCACTCTCCAGTGCTGAAAGTGGGCATGTAGCAGAGTCACAGTGTGGGTCTGTGTCGCTGTCCAGTGCTGAAGAGGGGCCTGTAGCAGGTATGTGTCGCTGTCCAGTGCTGAAGAGGGGCCTGTAGCAGAGTCACAGTGCGGGTCTGTGTTGCTGTCCAGTGCTGAAAGCGGGCCTGTAGGAATGTTGTTCAAACATTGTTAAAAAAATAGGTCCAGTATATGTTGGAGCACAACACAGCAGAGCCTAGTTCCAGTCCATGGAGCTCTCCTTGTTTCCTGGTGGACAAAGGAGATGGTTCTGACCAGTTCTGTTCAGATTCAGAGCGTTCAGAGTGTTCCCCTCTGCAGAGAATGGAAGACTGTGTTGACCATGTCGGCACGGCTTCATATGTCCCTAAATTGGATTTGTTAACTGGATATTGGCGGCTCCCTTTGACCGCACGTGCGAAAGGGATTGAAGCATTTGTAACGGCTAATGATTTTTTGCAATACACTGTAATGGAGTTTGGTGTGCATAATGTTCCCAACATGTTCAGACGGTTCATTAACAAAGTCCTATCTCGAGTTCCCAGGCTGCAGTGCATACTTTGATGACTTGGTCACGGTCTTGTCATGTTCAGCAGATTAATAGTGTTTGAGCGGCTGAGCAGTGCCAACCTCACGCTCAATCTTGCAAAATGTGAGTTTGGTACTGGGTCAAGGTCAAGTGTGTCCCGTTTACTGGAAGGTGGCGGCCATCGTGGCGGTTCCTGTCCCTAGTTCCAGGTCGGAGGACGGCAGAAAAGATCATCGGGTGTTCACTGCCGTCCATCGAGGAGATCCATGAGTCCAGGTGTCGGAACAAAGCCATCTCTTGTATTTGAAAGAAACCATCATGTTTATATGCACAACAATGACACAGTCATGATACCAGACGGGCGCTGAAAGGTCGGCTTACACTACCTCTGCCAAAAACGAATGCATTAAAAATGTATAGAGCTATAACATACTGGAACAGGCTTCCACGAAATCTCCAAACATCAAGTAAATACAGATTTAAGAAGTACATCTCTCCTCTTGTGTGCTGGTGTTTAGGTGCTTGTGTCCTGGTGTTTAGGTGCTTGTGTCCTGGTGTTTAGGTGCTTGTGTCCTGGTGTTTAGGTGCTTGTGTCCTGGTGTTTAGGTGCTTGTGTCCTAGTGTTTAGGTGCTTGTGTCCTGGTGTTTAGGTGCTTGTGTCCTGGTGTTTAGGTGCTTGTGTCCTGGTGTTTAGGTGCTTGTGTCCTAGTGTTTAGGTGCTTGTGTGCTGGTGTTTAGGTGCTTGTGTCCTGGTGTTTAGGTGCTTGTGTCCTGGTGTTTAGGTGCTTGTGTCTTGGTGTTTAGGCGCAGGCCTCCATGACCTGAAGGTCAGCACCTGTGTGTGCTAGGTGTCTACAAGTTCACCCAACCCTGCCCTCTCTCTCTCTCTCTCTCTCTCTCTCAACTCCTTAATGCTGTGAACCAGCTATCTTTCGGCTGCTTTTTGTTTCCTGTATTTTGCTATTTCTACCATTCCTTATATTCCTTGTTATTTTGACCATTCATTTACATTTTACATTTACATTTAGTCATTTAGCTGACGCTTTTATCCAAAGCGACTTACAAGTTCTGGACGACAAGTCATCAGGAAGGGCACAACTCTATCAGCTGAGTAACAATGTTCATCAATGTGTTGAGTGCTACAGTGTAGGTTAGTATATTAGGACAAGTGCATTCCTTATTATTCATGTTGCGGAGCCTCATCTTTCGAGCCGGCCGTGACGCTAAGTAAAGGAGGAGGATAAGGAGTAGGAGGAAACGGAGAGAGAGAGAGAGTCAGTCTAGACATAGGTGTCTAGGCAATATAAGATTAGGCAGTGTTATCATTAGAGATTGAAAGAGACAAATCGCTCCATTATTCAAGATAATATTGACATTTCCACCCAGGCAGACCAGATTTCTGTAACTGTCCCACATCATCTACCCTCATTCAAAGGCCATTTCCACCCTTTTCTCCCACAATGTTTACATCCCATCCGTCAGTGTTGTGGTCAAGTCACTAAATCTCGAGTCCGAGTCCAGTCTCGAGTCTAGTCTCGAGTCCAACCTAGTCTGAGTCCAAGTCATCAAGGTCGAGTCCACTCAACTCTCCCAGTCAAAGACCTGACATACAAATAAAAAAGGTCTACATTAAACATAAATGACACAGTGGTCACCATTTCAAATGGAGTTTATTTACTTTGTGACACAATAGCCAAACAAATGCACTAGCCATCAATATTGTATGCCAAATGATAACATAATTTTTTATAAATAACTGTATTTATCAATTAACAAGTCTGAGTCCTCGTCTGCACCTTCCCAGTCCGAATGCAGTCAATGCTCAAGTCCAAGTCCGAGTCATCGGTGCTCAAGTCCAAGTCGAGTCACATGTCCTGAAAATCAGCCCAGGACTCGAGTACTACAACACGGCCATCCATGTTAAGTTTCACTTTCGGTTCTGTCAAAGTTATAAAGAGTCCGACCTCCTTTGAGTCGGAGTTAGCTTGTTAGTTTTCAAGGATGACTAGACCAATCATATTGAAGCACCAGGGTGTGTCTACCCGCCCCAGGCACCCTGTGCTTGTGTGTCCTCGTCGGCTTATTTTCTCAAGTCACAGTCGGGGCTAAAGCTTGCTGGCTAGAAGGACACTGACCAGCATTAGCAGCTTTGAAACTGCAAGCATAGTATTACTGTACTGCTCTGTATTTATAACAAAGCAACGTTTTATGTTCAACAACATCAAATCACTATACCTTGTCATCATTAAAATGCTATCTACCTACCTATCTACCCATTTTTATGTTTACAAGGCATAGTGAGGATACTATATTATTTGTATCCTCACTACGCCTTGTAAACATAAAAATGCTACTTACCTACCTATATATATATATATATATATATATATATATATATATATATATATATATATATATATATATATATATATATATATATATATATATATATATATATATATATATATATATATATATATATATATATATATATATATATATATATATAGCTTGTCGTCAAGCTCAGAGATTTGGGCTTGAACTATGACCTCTGCCAGTGGGTCTTGGACTTCCTGACAGAAAGACCCCAAGTGGTGAGAGCAGGCAACTGCACCTCCTCACCCATCACTCTCAACACAGGTGCCCCCTAGGGCTGTGTTCTGAGCCCCCTCATCTACTCACTTTACACGCACAACAGCAACACAATCATTAGGTTTGCTGACAACACAGCTGTGGTGGGCCTGATCTCTGCAAACGACGAGAGGGCCTACCTGGTACACCGGTCTTTAGTGTGGTAGTGAAAAGGTTAACCTTCTGTAGTGTGGTTGTGAAAGGGTTAACCCTTTGTCGTGTGGCAGTGAAGGGGTTAACCTTCTGTATTGTCGAAGTGAAAGGGTTAACGTGTGGTAGTGAAATCGTTAAAGGTTCCCTCCACTCAAAAACGTGTCTTTCTGTTCTGGCATGACTTTGACTATACAGTTTGTTATTTGTCGCTAGATTGCCTTTTTCAAGTTATTCCCCTGGAGAAGGAGAGAGCTTCTCTGTACTTGAACTCTGTGTGATGTCATTAACAGGTTGTACCTCTCATGTGTGATGTCACTAACAGGTCGTACCTCTCATGTGTGATGTCACTAACATGTCGTACCTCTCTGGGGTCCAATGTGTGGAAACTTGACACCTTTAGCTTCAGCTGCACATTACATACATAATAATAATAATAATAATAGTAATAATAATAATAATAATAGTAATAATAATAATAATAATAATAATAATAATAATAATAATAATAATAATAATAATAATAATAATAATAATAATAATAATAATAATAATAATAATAATAATAATAATAATAATAATAATAATAATAATAATAATAATAATAATAATAATAATAATAATAACAATAACAATAATAATAATAATAATAATAATAATAATAATAATAATAATAATAATAATAATAATAATAATAATAATAATAATAATAATAATAATAATAATAATAATAATAATAATAATAATAATGCAGGACCTGTTCAGAGGTCTTTAATTGGCATGCAATTATCCTCAATGTTAGCGGTTAGCACACACGGTTAGCACACACACACACCGGAACACACACAAATGCATTGTTTTTTGAAGGATCGCCGATGCGATTTGTCTCTGCGCTTAACCCATCCCGTCGTCCTTCCCCCCAAGGGCAGCCGGGAGCAGACAGGCGTCGGCGAGGGCCTGCACTGAAAGCTGAGTAGGTGTTGGACATGTCTTGAAAGAATATAAACTCCTGACTTGAAAGTCAGAGTAAATATCAAGTGCTTGTCGCCAATTTGCTATTTATAGACCCTTGCGTTCTCAATGAGGGTAAAGGTGTAGAGATGCTTCTAAGGCATTCCCAGTACTTTATTGAACATTTATACAAATTGTCATTCAATATGCAGTTTGTAATGGTTTTAAAGTACATCTGGAGGGGATCTTTAAAGACGAGACATGAGAAGAGAGAAGGAAGAAGAGAGGAAGGGATGGGAAGGTTACTAGAGAGAGGAGAGACGGAGGAAGGGATATGAGATGTTTATTGTCTTCTGTAAATGTGGGGAAACTGTTAAGAGGACTGTCTACATTCTACTCCCAAATACAGAACATCCATCCAACCCCTCCAATGTTTCGTGTAGTACTTGCCTCTTGGTACATACCAGGGACATGCACAGACATTTTGGGAGGCAGGGGGTCAACCAAAAAGCAAATGCCAAAGGTATGGAAGGCGAGAACGGCAATGTTTTTTATTTTAAAGCAACCAATAACGTATAGGCTGAGCAATGGAGAGGTCAGCACCCCGGCAACAGGTGCACTTTTTATTTATCAAGATGAAGAGGTCAACCAAGAGCACTAGCTGTTGGCCAAAAACACCTCTCCCGGAGTTTTAAGCTAGGCTAGTGATCCGTATCCGCTTCCATTAATTCATGCTAAGCTAGGCTAGCTTGCAGCCGGATATCTTCCTACTGAACACAAAGAGAGGTGTGTGTGTGTGTCCTTCTCTGCACACACACACACACACACACACACACACACACACACACACACACACACACACACACACACACACACACACACAGGGGAGGGGTTTTATCAGCTGTACCTGGGACAGCGAATCAGACTGGCGCATGGGGTTCATGGCACTTTGCGGTTTGCCTTGGTCTTTTCCCAGCATACAATAATCCTTTTAAAATGTTTCACAATATCAATAATGCGATTATTTTCCAGTTCTCTTTCAGACTGGCCCAAAGAAAACTAAGAAAATAATGTAGAGAGTAATGTCTAATCTAAATCGAATGTCTAATCTAATCTAAAGCTTGGAAAACTAAATCTGTCTGTTTTGTTTATTTGTACTACTGTACTGTATGATTTTTTTTTTACTTGTGATACGTTCAGGGGTGAAACAGCCCAGTGCTGTGGTTGTTAACCCCTTAAGTCCGATCAACCCGTTACCGGGTTGAGATTTATTTCAAGTCATACATACTGTAGATCAATACAGTCCATATTAATTAATGTTGCATTTCTTTTTCAAATGTAGCCAAGAGTAAAGACCCTAACCCTATCAAAACAGCAGTCAAAGTGTATATTTTCAGCACTACGTTTGTTTACCAATGATTTTAGTGTTATTAGCGAAATATGAGTTTATAAAAATATCTGCGCATTGCATCGGAAACTGGATGACTTAGAGGGGAGGAAATGACGCCACCATGAAATCGTTGTAGCCCAAAGAAAGAGGAGACCCAGGGCTTTCGATGGACGAAATTTCATAAAACTACACTATCCAGCTCACACCAGCCACTGTCAAAGCTTTCGTGATTATATCTCACAGGTTGAACAAACCTGAACGTCATTGCTATAAAATACAATGTATATTTTTCTTTACCTTTCTGTGAACGTCTAGAAAGAAAACGCATCGCAATCTGGTGAAAAATGTCGGAGCTATAGACATTATACAAAAGTAACTGTACTTACAGTAGATTTCATTCACAGTCTTTGCTGCCCTGGTGGTACTAAATCCATAATAAGGTAATTTATAGGCAGTGATGGGCAGTAGCTAGCTACAAGTAGCGACGCTACATAGCTTAACTACATTTTTCAGTAGCGTGATGGTAGCGTCGCTACTTTTGAATCAAGTAGTGATCTCTGTAGCGCAGCTAGTTTTCTAATCAAGTAGTGCCGTAGCGTCAGCAAAACGCTACACGCTACATATCCGGAGAAACAGAAAAAAAAAAAAAAAAAGAGTGTCTTCGGTCCTGAGAGTGTCGTGTTCTTCTGTCCTGCAGCTGGATGCTATTGGAGAAAACCCACTATGATTGGTTGGTTGGTTTACATATGAGTATGATGACTCACGATTAGGCCAAAACATTCTGGGTAGGCCAATCAGAGGCAGGATAGGGCGGGACATGCCACTCCAGCTCGGCAAACCAGGAAGTAAAAAAAATCTAAACACAGAGTAGACCATGAATGAATGAACAAACCGTTAGTCCGCGCGAAATAGCAGAAGGATTCGATGTTTCCAGGGCTGATGGCATTGATGAAGATGATGTCAATAACAACATATGTGTTTATTGTGTCCGCCAAAAACGAAGCTTCTCTCAACATCCCACACGTCCAGCACTAACTTGAGAACACATATATTCAGGTAAGCTGATGAAAAGCTTTCCCAAACAGCACACAAGTCAGTTCACTTTTTGTCAACAGATTTAACTAACATGTTTCACTGTAGGCAGAAAATGAACAATATTATGGGGGTGGGGAAAAGAAAAAACAAACTACCATAAATAGTACATACACTAAGAGGGAAAATATCACCTAGAGCAGTGGTTCTCAACCTGTGGGTCAGGACCCCCAGGGGGGGTCCCCACATGATTTTGGGGCCATGGAATGTTTTGTGAGTTACATATTTAAATACATTTGGTCATTTAGCTGACGCTTTCATTCAAAGCAACTTACAAATTGTGTACAACAAGTCAGCAGGAGTGAGTGGTACATCTAGCAGCCAAGGATAAGTAGTATTGTTTGTCTAGCAGTGTCGAGCTTGAGTGTTATACTCTTGAGTACATACTGTACTGTAGTAGTATAGACATATTAGCATAGTTGGTGGTAGTATAGACATGGTAGCATAATAGTAAAATGCAGTAAGACAGTTATTATTAGTTAAAATTCAGATATTGAAGAAGTGTGTTTTTGGTTGATAAAGTGGGCAGGTTTCAGCTAGGAGAGGGTATCAGGCAGCCAGAAGATGCAGAGTTTAGGGATAAATAATACATAAAGATAGAATAGAAAAGAAAAAGACCATTACTGCATCAAAAGTAATCAACAAACTATACTATAAAAACTGATCAAACCAAATGGTCTCTTTCTTTTCTTTTGTAGAGGCTGCACCCAGCTAAACTTGCCTTCCTGGATTTTGTACATAATACAAGTTCATGTTAAAAGGATGACACAAAAAGCCAGACCGAGGGCTTGTTTCAGTTTTATAATAAACAATCAAACTGAGCATTTATTTTGCCTGTCTATTTGTTTGATGGAAACTTAATCATGAAGTAAAAAAAAAAAAAAAAAAAAAAGTAGTGCCGATGTAGCTAGCTATTTTTGCCATATTCTTGTAGTGTAGCTTGCTACATTTATCTGGGGATAGCTTCCATTGTAGTTGAGCTATATTTAATCGAGAGTAACTTGTAGTGTAGCTTGCTACATTTTCCAAGTAGCTTGCCCATCACTGTTTATAGGCCTGATATTCTATATTCATATTTAAAATTGCATGTATCCGGATGGCAAAATTCAGTACTGTATCTACAAAAACCCATGTAAATCATCTGCCCTTTATTCATGAATGATTTATCACGTCTGGTCAATGTTAGTATCGTGTTATACATTTTTCTTTTATAATAATAAGAATTTATATTCTCCTTTGGTTCATTACAATTTACTCAAGCATAGTAACAGACACTATTTCTGACACTGGGAATACATTCCCTGAGGTCCCTAGATGTCCCTAGATACCAATAACATGCCAATGTTATTTAGGACATTCAGGACAGTGAATGAGAGACTTCTGAGGCCAATAATCTGTCAGGCTCTAATAAAGTGAACAATTGATGGTTTATCCTAATCCATTCAATTATCTTGTTTGTTTATGAACCCTGACATTAGACCTTTTATGTGATGGAGTCCCTTCAAGGGTACTACGACTATGCTTGCACCTCATGGTACCAAAGCACCTCAAAGGCGCTAAAAACTAAATTACAAACATCTCAAAACAAACTGGTCAGACTACTGCTTGACCTTACTCCTAGAACCCACCTCACCCCTGCCCACTTTGACAACCTAGGATGGCTTAGAGTAGACAACAGAGTACAGCAACTTGCAATGGGCCTGGTCTACAAGATACACTACACGACCAAGGTACCCATGTACATGTCAAAATACTTCCCAAAGGTCAGTGAATACCACGATCACAACACCAGAGGGAGCTCCACAAATCATGTTAAACCCAGATTCGGCTCAAACAAGGGACTAAACACGTTTCGCAATTATGCCACATCAATGTGGAACGCCCTACCCAAAGCTGTAAAGGAATGTGAATCACTACCCACTTTCAAAACCACTCTCAAAGAACACCTACGGGAGACTGCAATTAGAAACTGGCCCCTGTAAATGTCCTAACCCAACCCCCTCCAATGTACAGTCAATTACCAAGTATGGTTTTGTCAATATTCTAATGTACAGTTTTGCTTGTACAGTTGTACAAGCCAATATCGAACATCCCTACTGTGTTTCTTTTGTAGGTTGTGGTCATCACCTCGGAATTTTTGGTGCTCAGAAATGCTTCGCTGTCGATGCTGGCAGGATCCCAAACGACCTACTCGGTTCCCGGACTTCGTTTGTCCCTAAAGTTCATCCAAACGGTTTGTCTTCTTTATCAGTCCCAGGTGGGGCTACCTGGAAGGCAGGTGACGTCAGTCACACTGCTTTTTAACACCACAGAAGGGAATACACATGGAGAAAAAGATATACAGAGAAATAGCAACGACAGTCAAACCTAAGGAGAGAGTATTTTCATCCTACGTAACTATATATATATATATATACAGGGTTCACAGGATATGAAAATGCATAAACACCAAAGGCCATAGGATATTACTATTGATTAATTGTCATGAGTGTTGACACTGAACATAGGATATTACCTGGTATATGGAATATTAATGTGATTGAACCTTTCTGCAGAGAGAGGAGAGAGAGAGAGAGAGAGAGAGAGAGAGAGAGAGAGAGAGAGAGAGAGAGAGAGAGAGAGAGAGAGAGAGAGAGAGAGAGAGAGAGAGAGAGAGAGAGAGAGAGAGAGAGAGAGAGAGAGAGAGAGATGGATGGATGAAAAAGTGCTTCAGAAGGAATAGGGCCAGCGGACAGAACATGACCTTGTTACAGTCAAAATAAATAGCTTTGTCATCCTGTGTGCGTGTGTGTGTGTGTGTGTGTGTGTGTGTGTGTGTGTGTGTGTGTGTGTGTGTGTGTGTGTGTGTGTGTGTGTGTGTGTGTGTGTGTGTGTGTGTGTGTGTGTGTGTGTGTGTGTGTGTGTGTGTGTGTGTGTGTGTGTGAGAGAGAGAGAGAGAGAGAGAGAGAGAGAGAGAGAGAGAGAGAGAGAGAGAGAGAGAGTATTGCGAGTTATGTATATGCACGTGTGTGCATTTGCGTGTGTGTCTAAAACTAACCTTGTCGCAGTCAAAATAGATAGCTTTGTCGTCCTTTGTCTGTGACTCTTTTGTTATGGGGACTGTATAACTACTGTAGGGTCAGCCACTGTATGCGTCACCTCGCTCACAGAAGACCTCCTTCCACCCTCCTTCCACCTCTATCTCCCCATCTCTCTTTGTCTCTCACTGTGTCTCTCTGTCTCCCGCTTAATCTTGCTCTCTTCCTCTGTTTCCCTCTCTCTGTCTATCTCTATCGCTCTCTGTCTCTCTATTGCCCACTCGCTCACTTTAATACAAACTGTCCCCCTCTTACTCATTCGTCTCCTTCTCTCTCCCCTCTCTCTTTCTCCCTCTCTCTCTCTCATCAATTCCATTGTCCTCCTCCTCTCTCCCCCACCACCATCTTCTCTCTTTCTCTCAATTCTCTCGTATTCTCCCCTATTCCCCCTCTTTCTTTCTCTCTGACATCACTATGCTACTTTTTGTGAAGCGCTCAGATCATATAGTCCAGTTCATGTTGTACGAATTAAAATAGATAACAAATACAATCAGATTTACTCAAATGTATTCGCTTTCCGGCTGAATAATAATAATAATAATAATAATAATAATAATAATAATAATAATAATAATAATAATAATAATAATAATAATAATAATAATAATAATAATAATAATAATAATAATAATAATAATAATAATAATAATAATAATAATAATAATAATAATAATAATAATAATAATAATAATAATAATAATAATAATAATAATAATAATAATAATAATAACAATAACAATAACAATAATAATAATAATAATAATAATAATAATAATAATAATAATAATAATAATAATAATAATAATAATAATAATAATAATAATAATAAAAATATATTTAATTTATATAGCACACTTTAAACTCAGTGAGATCTCAAGGTGCTTCGCAGCAGAAGGAACAAAAATAAAAAATAAAATAAAAGGTTTAAAACATGAAAACATTCAAATGAATCAAATAAAAACATAAGAATGAAAAGGTTTAAAACATAAATACATTTAAAATTAATTAAATTAAATTAAATAAAAAACATAAAACATAGGAGCAGATTAAAAGACAGGCCCTAGTGGAAGGCAGAGTAAAATAAATGGGTTTTAAGGCTGGCCTTGAAGGCAGCAAGGGTGACTGAGGCCTTGATGGCAGCTGATTCCACAGGCGTGGCCCCAGTGTGGAAAAAGCATGGTGTCCCATGGTTGACAGCCTAGTGCGTGGGATGGCGAGGAGGTTTTGGCTGCCAGACCTGAGTGACCTGGATGCAGGTTGAGCGGCGAGGTCGGGCCGGAGTGATTTATGGCCTTATACACCAGCAGGAGAACCTTGAAGCTGATCCGCTGGTTTATTGGCAGCCAGTGAAGGGAATGGAGGACTGGGGTGATGTGTTGTGTTTTTGGTGAGGACACTGTACTGTACTGTTTTGGACATACTGTAACCTCTGAATGGTTTTGGAGGGAAGGCCTGCCAGGAGAGAGTTACAGTAGTCGATGCGGGAACTGACTGGGAGAGTGAGGGTCTGAGTTTGGAGATGTTCCTCAGGTGGTAGAAGGAGGTTTGACCGACTGTTTTATGTGTGCATCGAATAATAGTGATGAGTCCAACTTTACACCCAGGCTGGTGACAAGTGAGGAGAGGGGGATGGAGTGATTGTCAATGGTGATATGGGTGATACGTGATACCGGCCTGTTTTGTTTGATGGGGGGCGCCGATGAGGATGGCTTCGGTCTTACTGCCATTGAGCTGCAGGGAGTTACAACTCAACCAATGGCGGATGTCCTCAAGGAAACTGGTAGCCCGAGAGGTGCACAGCCTAATCTCCAGCGATTAGCAAATATTTGAGTGTTATATTCATGTAACTGTTAAGAAGCAAGAGTAGATAGCAGACATTGTGTAAGTATTTTTACTGAATTAGTGCGGTTATTCAAATGTTGGTATTTTTTGTCATTTCTAAAGGGACACAAATGTGATGTAGTGTACACATATTAAGGAGACATTGTATTTTCTCCTTAACACTTTCAGCGGCAGCCGTTTTATCCATCTCTACCGCTAGATGGCCGCTTAAAATAGTAGTTTCTGCGGTGTTTCACTATGTTTGCAGAGCTGTGTGTTCTGTATTATAGCTGTGGAGACAATGGTGTGGCTCATTAAGACAGACACTTCTTGTAGTGCAACGTGAAAATTTGTTTTTGTTTCTACACACTGTAGTTTGTAGTTTATTACACAAGAAGGGGGGTTGTTTTAACTCAAAACTGTGATCGTGTTTGCCGAGCATGTTTTACCTCCGGTGAAACACAGAACTGTGATCGTTGGAAAAACACGTTTCAGGTTCAGTAAAATAGACATAGAATATACCTTACCTTAGCCAGAAGGTATTCCAAAAAGAATGATTCCAAGTGATCGCATCGCCATCGCGATTACCAGTGTATATATCTATACACGTTTCGATGGTAAAATACGCTTAGGCAACGGAATTTCGAGGCGATCAATGTGAATCTCTGTTCAAGCAGGAGGAGGACCCCCTACCAAAAAAAAATAGAAGATGTGTATCCACGCCAATGCAATTCCAGTTCATACACAGACAATACTGCCACCTGCTGATATTCGATCGGCATTGCAATTCCAATTCATATAACGACCCGGAGATGGCTAGAATGACCCGGATGATGATTTAGAACGGGGATCAGAGGAAAACTATCAAAGGATCTAAAAACATAATATTACGTGTTTGACGCTCAACCGCTGGCGTGCAAACATATAATATTACATGATTGGTGCAGAAAGTGTTAATTTACACTGATATTTTTGATTAAGGTGATTAAAACCCTGACTGAAGTTAAAGATATAATCTATAATGCAGTCAAGCAACAACCTCTTGGGAAAAGAGCCCTGCTTGGTATTAAAATGTGTAAAAAAAAAAAAGAAAAAAACCTGATGTGTGGGTTGGAGTTTAGTAACTTTAGTAAATGATAGTGCAACCCCTCCCCCTATCCCCACTGAACTCCAACCCACACATCAGTCCATAACAACACGTGCAATAGACCACTGCAACACTTCCGGTATTCTGAAATCATGGGAGAGAGAGTGGGGAGAGAAAATGAATGAATGTGGATGAGAGCCTTGACATTAATTAAGTGGTCATAGCTACATCTGTGGGGGTGCTGGGAGAAGTGATCCAATAGACTTATATAGACCACCGCAACACTTCCGATATTCTGAACCTCTGGTTTACCAGACGACTGCTCTACCTCCTGAGTCACTGTCGCCCCACAATAAGGGGTGTGTAGTGTATAGATTTAGGGGTGAGTTAGAGATGTTTAAGCATTTGTCAAGCCATTTCTAAGGGATGGTGGTTCCTTAGTGTTCAGAGGGGACAAAGAATGTAAAGCTACTGGTTGATTGAAAGTCTCTCTATTCAGTTGAACTTTACCACATAAAGAAAGAATAGACTGCCTGACTGTGGTACTAATCTCACACGCCTACAACCTGGTCTCTGAGAGACGCACAATCCCCCTGGCCAAAGCGGGATTGTGACCAGAAGAGTTGTCGGTTCGATCACTCAGACCACCAGGACAAATCTGTGCAGGATTGTGAATAAATAACACTCTCCCCTCTGTCAATGCCAACTGCTGAAGTGCAGTTGTACTGGGCAGCTCCAAGTGGTCAAGAGTGTCAGACTGTGGTTGTACTGGGCAGCTCCAAGTGGTCAAGAGTGTCAGACTGTGGTTGTACTGGGCAGCTCCAAGTGGTCAAGACTCGAGTGTCAGACTGTAGTTGTACTGGGCAGCTCCTGGTGGCCAACTGTGTCAGACTGTGGGTGTACTGGGCAGCTCCTAGTGATCAGCAGTGTCAGACTGTGGCTGTACTGGGCAGCTCCTAGTGGTCAACAGTGCCAGACTGTGGTTGTACTGGGCAGCTCCTAGTGGTCAACAGTGCCAGACTGTGGTTGTACTGGCAGCTCCTAGTGGTCAACAGTGTCAGCCTGTGGTTGTACTGGGCAGCTCCTAGTGGTCAACAGTGTCAGACTGTAGTTGTACTGGGCAGCTCCTATGGTCAACAGTATCAGACTGTAGTTGTACTGGGCAGCTCCTAGTCGTCAACAGTGTCAGACTGTGGTTGTACTGGGCAGCTCCTGGTGGTCAACAGTGTCAGACTGTGGTTGTACTGGGCAGCTCCTGGTGGTCAACAGTGTCAGACTGTGGTTGTACTGAGCAGCTCCTGGTGGTCAACAGTGTCAGACTGTGGTTGTACTGGGCAGCTCCTAGTCGTCAACAGTGTCAGACTGTGGTTGTACTGGGCAGCTCCTGGTGGTCAACAGTGTCAGACTGTGGTTGTACTGAGCAGCTCCTGGTGGTCAACAGTGTCAGACTGTGGTTGTACTGGGCAGCTCCTAGTGGCCACTGCATTAGTACACCACTGTAGTACCAATGCAGGATAGATGCAGGATGGAGGAATTCTACCATGGCTACCACTGTAGTACTAATGCAGGATGGAGGACTTAGTCTAGACATTGATTGATTGATTGATTGATTGATTGATTGATTGAAAATTGTATTAACAGATTGCAGAATGGGTACAATACAGTACAGCTCAATACACACAATTGTTAAGGGGATGCAGACCAACTGTACAACTGTACAAGCAAAACTGTACATTGGAATATCGCCGAAACCTTACTTGGTCCCACTCCCAAGAAGAGGGTCTCATGTATTATTGGGTTAGGACATTTACTGTATATTGGAGGGGGTTTGTGCAATATGAACCGGAAGGCAAAGCTCCTGATATTGAACTCTCTTAAAGTGACGGTTCATATAATCTTTGGTATAAATAAATTATAAATTATTATAACAGTATTTCTAACATTTGGTAAACATCGGATTTGGTGACATTTCAATCCTACAAAATAATAAACAATGTTCATTTGACACTTGTTACATAGCCAACACCAGATTACAACTCAAATCCAAAAATCATAGAACTGGCCTGTGAGGATTGGCCCGTTGCCCACCACACGCTTCTAGGTCAATTACCAATTGCCGTCACGCACCTGTCGTTTGTTTGTAATCAGCGCTCCAGAGCCCTTCATATACTCGGGTCTTTCTGTCAATCGTTGTCGGGTCGTTTTGGATTACCACTGCTGCTGCCTGTTCCCCCCGTTGTTGTGCCTCGTCTGGTTTTCTTCAGGACGTCTATGGAAGTCGCCGTTGTTGTGTTTCTCTATCATCCGTTGGAGCTGTGCCTCGTTGCGTTGAGTTTTTGGAACAAACCTTTTGGATTCTCTGTTTTCTGTGTGTTTGGATAACACTGAAGATTTGCCGTTTTTGTTTTGTACTGGACTCAGCTAAACTTGTGTGTTGGTAACACTGAAGATTAAGTCACGTGTGATTGTACTGGGCTCAGCTAAACTTGTGTGTTGGGAACACTGAAGATCAAGTCACGTGTGATTATACTGGACTCAGCTACGGAGGACTGGACTGCCTCTGTATTCCGTTGGCTTGTTTATTGACCACTCTCTCTCTCTCTCCGTTCCTTCCCGAGTTGGATCCTGGAGTAGCTGCAGAGCCACAGAGGCAGTGGCGCTACGCCGCTTCACCATCTCAATACCGGGACAATCTGCAGAGCCGCAGACAACTCTGCCAAGAACATTCTCCCCTTTGTTGTTCTTATTGTTATTTCGCTCATTCCTGTTTCAGTTAGTCAGTTAGTCTTTGGCTAACTCTGAACTACCTGTCTGTGCCGTGCTGTTGGGGTCGGTTCCAAACCATAACAGGCCACCAGTAAAATATGTTTGTAAACATGGACTTCTCAGTTTGAAACCCTCATTGATGATAGAGATGGTACATTCCATTTTGATATACTTTGTATGTATTATTATTAGTGGTAGTACTATTATTAACTATATTTAAAAAAGAAATACTGTATATAATATAGATAAATATAGATAATATAGATAAAACATAGTAAAAAGAATACAGAAAATCGATTAATTAATTAATACATTTTCTGTATTTTTTCAATATTGGACATCATAATCATAGAAAAGTAGGTACACACGGGTATTTGAGTAAAATTATGAAGGATGGCATCTGAAATATTGCATATTGCAATAATACCTTTGAGAGCTCTTGAAAAAGCCTGAGAAAGAAGGACTTGTTTGCTTGAATGCCTCTAATTGAGTTTGGAGTTTGGAAAATCCTTGGAATTTTTAAAACATCAGTAAAAATACAAGAAATAAAACATGTGAAGAGAAGAACAAAAAAAAACATTAAAATTAGCTAAAACACCAGGATAGACAACAAAACACACAAAAAAAAATATATACAAACAATATAAAACAAAAACAAATCATTGATCTGTAGCAATGAAATGGAATTTTTTTTTATTAAAACATAACTCAATTTACATTCGAAAAGGAGTAGGAAGAAGTATACACTTATTTAATCCTACCCCTTTTCCACTACTCAAATTAATGTATAATTTAAAACTTAACAAAACAAATATAAATATGTGCTAAACAAAAGAAATTATATAAAAAATAAATGTAAACACCCGTGAATGTCAACTCCCTTCCTCATCCCTGTACCTCGTGAAAATTATTTCTTTATAATTCAGTTTGAATTGTCTCATGTTTGGACATTGCTTTAGCACCACATTCACAGACTGTTCCACAGTTTCACTCCACATAGGGAACTGCAGTGTCTTCTCCTGGTAGTGGACGTTAATTGACTAATTGGTACATGATCAGGCACGACTGTGGGCATTTAACCTCATTGGGAGAGGACCTGGAGATTGGCTGAAGGACAATCTCCAGACACCTCCCCCAGCTCTTTCCCAGTCTCCCATAGGTGCGTGATGAGGTAATGAAGATACACCTTGGCTTTATAATAGCAGCCCACAGTTGGCAGACTGTTGGCTAGATGGTTGTTGTTGCTCCTTTGAGAGGACGGCCGTCGTGGCTAACGGAGTAGCAGGCATGCCGCGGGTTCGTGGGGGGCGGCTGTTGTTTGGAGAGGAAGACAGAAGTGCGGTTTGTTCATGTGGGAGGGTGGATATTGAGAGGTGCGCCGAGTGGCGGCGTCTGCGTCCGTCGGAACTGTGCCGCGAAGACTTGCGTGGGAGTGGTAGTAGTCGGTGGTGGGAGGCGCAGGACGTGGCTGTGAGGGATCAGGCACAGCAGAAACCTATTGATTGGTGGCCCCGGCCTGTGAACGGCTATCCAGGGTATTGGGAGGATCGTGATGGAAGTAAATGGTGTGAGGAGGGCGAGGAAGATAGCGGTAGGGATGAGAATGGCCATGACGACGGGAAGGGGACGGGTGGGGCCAGTATGGAGTGTAGTGGGGAAGAGAGTGGGGGAGAAGGGTGGACGAAGGTGGAGAAGAAGAGTAGGGTAAGTGAGGGGAAGGGGAGTAAGAGGAAGAAAGAGAGGGGAGATAGCTTGAGTGGGTCAGAGGATGAGGGTGGAGGAAAGGGTTTTGGAGGGTTGAATGTAGTGGTGCGTTTTGAGGGAGGAAATGGAGTTGGGGATATAGAGCCGGACCAGCTGTCGAAGCTCATTAAAGCGCAGTTAGGTGAGGTAAGGTACGGGAAGGTGTTGGGGGATGGGAACTTGTTTATAGCGTGTGTAAGTGTAGTGCAGGTAGAGAGGGCAAGGGAAATGAAGAGCATTGGGAAAGTGGAGGTCAGTGAAGTAGGGATAGTAGGGGAGAGAAGGGATAGTGGGTGCAAGGGGGTGATTGGGGGAATTCCAATTAGGGTTAGTATGGATCAGCTGTTAGGGGATTTGAGGAGTGACGAACGCAATGGGAAAGTTAAGAGTGTAGAGAGGATGAAGAGAGGGGCAGAGAAGGAGGAGACAGGGACCATATTTATTCAGTTTGAGGGTGAGGTTAGTCCGAGAGTGGTGTTTTTAGGGTATTTGGCATATAGGGTTAGGGAGTTTGTGCCAAATCCGTTGAGGTGTTATAGGTGCCAGGAGTTTGGACATGTAGCTAAGTGGTGTAGGAAGGGACAGAGATGTGGTAGGTGTAGTGGGGAGCATAAGTATGGGGAGTGTGAGCTGGGAGTGGAGCCAAAGTGTTGTAGTTGTGGTGGGAAGCATAGTGTAGCGTATTGGGGTTGTGAGGCGATGAAGGTAGAGGTAATGGTCCAGCAGGTGCGAAGGGAAGGTAGAATTTCATATGCAGAGGCAGCTAGGAAGGTAGGACAGGGACAGCAAGACAAGGGACAGGGGATTAGAGAAGGGCAGTTGGCAGTAAGGATAGTGCAGGAGCATCAGGGAAAGCAAGGTAGGGGGCAGGGTTTTGGGATAGGGCATCGAGTGGTAGAGGAAGTTCAGGCGAAGAAAGAGAGGGTGTTTAGGGAGAAGTTAGGTATGGTGGCCTTTGTGGCAGGAGTAGTGAATACGACAGCGGCAGTTAGTAGTAGGACAGAGAGGACTAGGTTGATAGTTTTAGCAGCAGTGGGACACTTGGGTATGGAGGGGTTGACAGTGGAGGATGTTTTGACGGAGTTGAACAGGGTGGCTGTTCGGGTAGCGTTAGGGAAGGGGGGTGTGAGTGAGCGAGTAGGACAGAGTCAGGCCACGGGGGGCGAAGCGTGTGTCACAGAGGGGGAGTCAGTCAGGAGGTAGCAGTGTTAGCTGCACGTCGTTGGACAATGTGGGGGAGGGAGGATTCCAGTAGATGGCGGTAGAGTAGAAGGAGAAGAGAACTTGTGAGCAGATAAATCTGTTAGGCAGCAATACGCCGGAAGGTGTCCAGTCTGCCGGAAAGTACACGAAGAAGAAGAAGGCAGACTGTTTCCAGGGCAGACGTCTCATTTGACAGCGTGCTGGCCATCCCTCGTTTGTGTCTACACGCTTTGCCATCAACTGAAGAGGGCTGACTATCTGAACAGGTTTGAAAGGTGTTTTTATATTTAAGACCCAATATTATTAGTAGTGCTGTCAATAGATTAAAACAATTTTAACTAATTAATCTCACAATTTTCTGTAATCTAGATTATAAATAGCATTTTTCTACTTAAAACCGAAGCTTGTAACAGATATTTACTTGAGTAAAATCATGGAATTACTGTAATGTAAAATCAACAAGTATATTTAGATTCAAAGACTATTTTAATAGCTTTCTTTGAATGCAGTTTCTCTCCTGTGAGATACTCGGCTAGACCTCTTTCTTATATCCGCAGCGCTAAGATTGAAGATTTTTCACTCTATAGATTAATCTAAATTTATTTTAATGCTTTAAATAATTTAAATCTCAAGTTAAAGCATTAATTTTGACAGCCCTAATTATTAGTAAAGCCATCAAAGGGTATTTATTTAGTTACAATATTTGTTAAATGGCTCTACATTCTGACGGCCGTGCACTGATTCAGTGTTTGTTCAGTAACATGGGTCTCCCAGTCCCTATAAACAAATCTATTTTATGATATCCCTTCCCACTTTATCCAATCAGGAGAGAATCCTATATATTTTTACTTATTTCAAGAATCATTTGCGTACTGCATTGACAGGTTATTTGACTTGTTTCAAGCACATATTTTTATTCAAATTTGACCATTTTGCAGTAGAGTTCTCTCCTGACTATACTGTAGGTTAAGTGGGAATGGAATGGGATACAATGTGTTTTATGTTACTTACCAAACAGATGGCTGTTTTAACATAACAATGCATACAACTTACAACACCTTAATGTCTTGCTAACTCTCTCCCAGCGCCTTCATGTTAATGCAATGTCACTTTCTTTCTCATGTGAAGGCTGCTCATGTATACAGATTAGTTCCAAATGAGGCTAATAAAAATATAGTTCATGTTAGGGGTGTAATGAATCTAGGTCTAGTTGTGCCCTTCCTTATTTGTCATACAGAACTTGTAAGTCGTAAAGTGTCAGCTAAATGTATATGTCTAATTGATCTCTACATGCCAGGATTCTCTAAAAGAAAAAGGTCCTTAAACATTTTCAATTGACGATTCTTCTCTTCCAATTGTATTTTTTTCCTTTAGTGTATGGTTACTGCTATTGGCATAATGTTTAGGACCTTGGTTAAATAGGTTGTCTGGTTACTACATCACTTGGGATAATCAAGATGTATTGCCTACATAATGTGTGCACCTTTCCCCAGTGACTGTTTCAGTTGTTGCGAGTGCCCTTTTGATGTTGAAGCCTCCACCCTGATTCTTGTCTGATCCAATATGTAGCCAAGTAACGTCTCTCTACCCCTAGATGGCTTCCATTGCTGAGGCTGCCCAGAAGCTGCAGTGTCCCATCTGCTTAGACCTGCTCAATGAGCCAGTCTCCACGCCGTGTGGCCATACCTTCTGCAAGGCTTGTTTTGAGATGTGCCAGAGCCGTGACACCTGCTGTCCAATGTGCCGGAAAGACTTATTGGGTCAACCAGCCTTGCATGTCAATGTTCTGCAAGACATTATTGACTACTTCAAAATGGCCTCCACACCTGTAGGGCAACCTGTAGGGAAACCGGAGGACAGGATGTGCCCAGTGCACAACAGTGTGCTGAGCCTCTTCTGTAGGAAGCATGATGTCATGTTGTGTCAGTCATGTGCCATACAGACTCACAACGGAAACAAACATGATGTTCTGACCATATCCGAGGCTGTGGAGGTAAGCTCATGTCGGTAGTAACTATTACTCTATCTTAGGCAACTTGATTTGTTATTATTCTTATTTGTGACCTGTTGAGCGTGAATGTTGAGCGATTTGCAGTGTCAAATTTCCCACGGGATAATAAAAGTATTTCTATTCTATAATAAAACTTTAATCTGCCAGGCGGCTGGGTGGCGTAGCGGAGATTGCGCTCGTCACCAATGCAAGAGACTCCGGTCTCGAATCCCGGTGTCAGCATTGCCTGTGGCTTGGGCCAGTCATCATACTATCTCAATTGACAGAGTTAGCGGGTGGAAGTCGATGGGTGGTAATCTGGACATTGTGGACAGCGACTCCTACAGGTCGGTTGGGGGACGCCTGCACAGCAGAGACGGGAAGTATCGGGGGGGCAGCGTGAGCCTCCCATGCGTTACACCTGGCCAATGAGAGTCCGTGCTGACAGGTGAAAAGATGCGACCGGCTGCCTCCTCGTGTACCGGAGGGGACACGTGAGGCAAGGCTTCGATCCTCACTACAGCCGACCAGTGGAAGGCATAGTCTAGCAACGTTCAAGACAGGGGAGGGGAGGATTGGCAATACGAAATTGGGATGGGAGAAAAATGAGAAAATAAGGAGAGAAAGTGGATAAAAAAATCTGCAAAGCACTTATTAGAGTTTTAGAAGTATTTTCTTGCAACATGTATTGATGCCCGCATATATTTCTATATCGTCCCAGGAGATGCTTCCATTGATTCAGATTCAACTTGGACTTCTGGACTACGTTGAATGCTCTGAGGTGAGGAGGGTTGCTAAAGGCTGCCCATTTCTTTTGTGTAGGGCTGACAAAATCCACCAGATGAGGGGTTATATTTTAACCTTTATTTAACCAGGCAGGTCAATTAAGAACACATTCTTTCTTACAATGATGGCCTGGCGAGAGGGCAAAATGGCCTCTTGAAGGGTAGCTGGGAAAAGGGGAGAAAATCATTAAATAAAATGCAAAAGAGACAGACGAGGCATACATCAGATATTGGAGAAATAATTTAACGCACATCAAACAACCAAATAAAATGACAAGGTATGTAATCCATGAAGCGGAACAAATTGCAGTTTAAAGGCTGGGAGTTGCAAATCCTTAAAGTAGTGACGGGGGGGGGGGGGGTCAATTTGTCCGTCAACATCTTTTGCACCTCATTCCAACTGCTGGGAGCAGCGAATTGGAAGGAGGATGGACCAAAGGAAGTGTTGACACGGAACATCTAGCGAGTAGATGACAATTGGTCCACATGTCTTATTAGGGACAGTGATGGTCCAATAGTCTGTGACTGGCTCTCAGCTCAAGTGCTGTCACAGAATGTCACCTGTTTTTCAATGTAATTAATAACACTGCTCAATCTCTATGATCCTCCCACAGGCCAGGGTGAGGCGTGTGGTCCCACCCTTCCCACAGGTCAGGGTGAGGCGTGTGGTCCCACCCCTCCCACAAGCCAGGGTGAGGCGTGTGGTCCCACCCTTCCCACAGGCCAGGGTGAGGCATGTGGTCCCACCCCTCCCACAGGCCAGGGTGAGGCGTGTGGCCCCACCCCTCCTACAGACCAGGGGGGTGCGGCGTGTGGCCCTTGACGTGGAGTTGTCTAGTTCAGGCCTGACTAGTGCTTCTCTGAAGAAGAACCTTCACCTGATGCTTGTCCAGACAATGGTTGACACCATGATTTAACGGTTTGCACTAAATAAGCTTACTTGGTTATACTGTTATCAAGTTTCCTCATCAAGTGTCCCGTTTTTGTTTTTCACTCCAGCTGACTGCGTTGGCAAGTCGTGATGACTTTCGGTGCTGGACGGAGACCAGGATCAAGGCGACGTCACTGACTGAAGCACTACTTCTACTGCAGGACTCGACAGATGACGTCAGCTTCTTGAAGGTAGAACTTTTTGTCTTCATCTTTCATCTAGAGACCTACTGTATGGTAGGTTGGTCATGTCTTTGTAGTAGCCTAAAATCAGAGTTTTAAAAATGAACACATTCACCTTGTACATTAACAGTTTGGAAAACCTTGTCTGTAGTTATTGCTCTTGATTTGATGGCTGCTTAGTTGTACTTACAATCAACTTGACATGGACCCATTTTCACCCCCTCTAGATTCTCCTCTCAAGTCTGCGGTTCCTGATATATCCTTGGATATTTTGATAGCATGATTCTAGAAGACTCTTGGGGACTAGTCATGTACTTTTAAAAGCTTTTTATGTGTTTTTATTTTGTGTATTTATACCGTTTTAAATAAAGATTTTATAACTTCATCGCTGCCTGCATCTTGTTGAGCCTATGTCTGTCTCTTTAAGTCTGCGGTTCCTGATATATCCTTGGATATTTTGATAGCATGATTCTAGAAGACTCTTGGGGACTAGTCATGTACTTTTAAAAGCTTTTTATGTGTTTTTATTTTGTGTATTTATACCGTTTTAAATAAAGATTTTATAACTTCATCGCTGCCTGCATCTTGTTGAGCCTATGTCTGTCTCTTTGGTGCAGACGGCACGAGCCAGTGTCTTATCGTAATGGAATGCTAAATACAGTGGTGTAAACTAGTGTATTTTGTTTGCAGAAGCACTTTAAAGTCTGATGTGGCCTGGATTGGGAGCCGATGCAGGGAGGATGGGGTGTGTGGTCACATTTTCTGGCTTTGTTTAGGATTCTAGCAGCTGCATTTATAAAGCTGGAATTTGGTAGGCCAGATAACTTGCAATACAATAATTTCATCTAGTGGGAAATTAACACAACACAAGGATTGAATGTCCCCGATCACTGGTGGCCATATCAAACTACTTTACTTAACTATATTTAAAAAAAATACTCTAATACAGTATTTTTATAGTAAAAAGAAAAATGCAAATTCAGTATTGGACATCATAATCATAGAAAAGTAGTTAAAGGGTATTTGGAATCTGAGTAAAATAATACCTTAACTCCTGAGAAAGGACTCGTTTGCTTGACTGCCAGTTTGGAATGTGTCACTTATTTTCTTTCCCCCAGTGTGGCGTTTTTGCCCTCATGTTTGCTTGTGGTTCGGTTTCAAATGGCAGTGAAGTTCTCTAGTATTGCTGCAAATATGCCATAAATATATTTAGCACGGTACCCTAAATGGATATTTTCCCAGTAGCATGGCCTTGAAGAGGACCGAGGTTTGAGCGGGTCAGCAGTGGCTATAATGTTTTTTTTTTTTAACAGTAAAGTAAAAAAAAATAAAATCCTTGGTGCTGTGATGGGTCAGGGGCCATATTTATATGTAATTTGTTTCTCTTATTTATGCCACCTGAAATTTAAAGGTGCTAAAGTAAAACTTTATTTGTATAGTGCCCTTCTCAGCACGAGTGCAGAGTGCTTCACAGCATTTTTAAAACGTCAGTAAAAATAAGAAATAAAACATGTGAAGAGAAGGGGGAAAAACAACATTAAAATCGGCTAAAACACCAGAACTGACATGAATGGAGAGAAACGGCTATGAGTGCTATTTCTTAAAATTTGTGGTAGCTCTACATTCCGACAGCCATCACCGATATAGAAGTCAACGTAGGTCTCCCAGTCCCTCCGCTCTGCAGTAAACAGATTTGTTCCGGCATCAGGAGAGAACTCTACAAAGTGGGGTGTGGGTAGCAGGAAAAATATGGCCGCTTCTCAGGGGTGAAAAGTACTTGAGTAATTGTACTTGAGTAAGTACTGTTTTGGGGTATTAGTACTTTACCCGAGTATTATTAGGTTTGTATACTTTTTTTTTTGTATCTACTTTTTTCTCTCATCCCAATTTCGTATCGTCCAATTCTACCCTCCCCTGTCTCAAACGCTGTTAGGCCATGCCTCCCACAAGCCGGCTGCAATGTGGACGAAGCCTTACATCACGTGTCCCCTCCGCGTCTATACCAAAGGTAGCCGCATTTCTGGCAGACGTTTCTGGACATGTGCGCCCAATAGCGTGACGAGCTGTGTCTTTGCCCATTTCCACGTCAAATAGCCTGCAAACTACCTGCCGTGCTATTGCCATACTCTAAGACAAACTATAACCTTAACCAACTTTGAAAGAGTGCCTAAGCTTAACCGTCGAAAGAACTTGCCTAACCTTAACCAACTTCGAAGATTGCCTAAGCTTAACCAGTGTAGAAACTGGTGTCGGCCAATCATAGAGAGTCTGCCAGAAATGTGGCTACCTTTGGTATAGACGCGTCCCCTCCGGTACTCGAGGAAGCAGCCGTCTCATCTTTTCACCTGCACAGCGTGATCTCTCGGCGGCGGGGGTCTGCGTGGGAGGGACACGTCGCTTCCTGATTCTGCTGCGCAGGCGCACCAACCGACCTGTAGGAGTCGCTGTCCACAACGTCCGATCCCCACCCATCAGCTTTCCCACCCCTAACACTGCCAATTGTGTTAGTATGAACGACCAGCCAAGCTGATAGCAATGCAGAGAGCTGGGCTCGAACCCAGCATCTCCTGCATTGGTGGCAAGCGCCTTGCCCACTACACCACCTAGCCGCCCTATGTTTGTATACTTGTACTTTTTTACTCTATTAAATTTCAGAGAAAAAAAACATACTTTTTACTCCTACATTTAAAATGCAGACCTACAAAGTACAAATCTCGCAGGTCCAATTTAAATTCGTATTTGTTTCTCTGGCCGAACTAAAGTTATTAATCCTGCGGCTGCGCTTTATTTAAAAACAGCCAAATAATGTAATGTATAATAGTGTGAGCTTGACATCAAACATATCACCTCAAACCCACACAAGGCAATGGTCACACGGAGGGCGGTGCAGACCGCAAAGCGAATCCTGAAACAGAAGGACCCTCATCGCACTCATGTGCTACAGGTCGTCACCATGCAGCACCACAGGGGCCAGCCCAGCTGAACTTCTAAAGATGAGAACGACACTGCCTACACTTGAGAGAAACTTGCAGCCCTCATGGCCTGACAAGCGACAGATCAAGCAGAGGGACGAGGCTGAACAGAAGAAGTAAGCCTTCTACTACAACCGACGTCACGGGGCGAGTGCAGCGCATTCCATTGTTATTTTAATACACTTTTTTTTGTAAAGTATTTTACAAACTTAATTCATGTGATGTAACATGTGTGGTTATGTTATATTGATTAACTTTTTAGTTTTTACTGCCTGTAAAGCACTTTGTGATTTGAATCTAGAAAAGCGCTATACCTTACACTAATATTTATCCTCATCCTCTCTGAAGTTAAGTAATTATTGGAAGCATACCTGCTAATGCATGTATGTGTTCAGGACCAGCTAACAGCCTAACAACACTATAGCCTCTGGGAAAACACTAACTGATTGTAAAGTTTGGTCTGGTCATCAAAGGATAAGTGTAATTAAAGATTTGTCTTATTGTCAACATAGCCATAAAATGCTGATCTCCTAACACGTATGGTCCATCTAGCTGTAACGGCTGTTCTTTATGTGTTGCTCTTAGCTGGCACCCGTTGTTCTATCTGCGTTGTGTTCTGGGTGGCCCCTTGCCTTGGGCGAGACAGGATGAATCACAGAGATTTGACTGCGGTTGGCATGAACGGCCATTTATTGCTGGTTCACCACCTGTACAAAATTATTGGTAGGAATACCACAAGAAGAATAGCGTCACTGTACAATTCCCACTTCTCTCGACAATAGTCCAAATCTTTCAGTATGGCACCTTGCGCAAACTGCACGCAGAACCGGTGACATCACTACTGTACCTGGACCGCATGGCATAGCTACATCTTCACATGGTAACTTAACATGCTAACGTGAATGACAAGTTACCACCAATATAAAACAATACATTTACATTTTAGAAACGCATACCTGTACAAAATGATTGGTAGGAATCATCACAGACAAACTGGATGTAGCCAATTACTTAAACACTTTCTTCACAAACATAGCCACAACACTGGTAAACAAACTACCCTCCCACTCAGGGCAGTATGGGGTAGAACACTTAGTAGCATACTACAAGAACCTAGGCGTCCACAAAGACGACTTCAAACTGGAAATGGTAACTACAGATGAGGTACTCAAAAAACTGAGCGCCCTCTAACCGAACAAGGCCACTGGCCATGACAACATCCCCTCCAAATTCCTCAGAGACTCAGCAGCCGCCATCACCCCAGTCGTCACACACATAATAAACCTCTCCATAAAACAGGGACACGTCCCCAAGGACTTCAAAATTGCGAGAGTAACACCCCTGCACAAAAAGGGCAGCAAATTAGACCCAGGCAACTACCGCCCTGTTTCTATCCTTACATCCATCTCGAAAGTCATCGAAAAAATAGTATATGAACAGGTCGAAAAGTACCTCGCGGAAAAAAATCGAATCTACGAATTACAATCTGGCTTCAGAACATCCCACTCCACTGACACATGCCTTCTCTATTTGAACGACCACATCAAGCAAGAGGTGGACGTGGGCAAATACTGCGGCATGGTCATGCTGGACCTACAAAAGGCCTTCGACACTGTCAATCACACCATTCTGATTGACAAGCTAAAAGCAATTGGTTTTGATAGTTTATCAGTGAGCTGGATACAATCCTACCTGGAGGGGAGAGAACAGATGGTGGAGGTAAACGGTACCCTATCCCCCCCCCTCACAGTGAACTGTGGTGTTCCACAAGGAAGCATACTAGGACCGCTACTATTCCTAATTTATGCAAATGACATGTCGTCAGCTTGTGACTGCAACTTGTTCCTGTTTGCGGACGACTCATCCCTGCTGGTCTCTGACAAGAACAAGTTACAGGTTGAAAAAACCCTCAGCTCGGAACTAGGCAAAATCTGCATATGGCTCGCCGACAACAAACTATCATTACACATGGGCAAGACAGAGTCCATTCTCTTCGGTTCAAATAACAAACTCAGCAAGACCGACGGCAGTTACAGTGGGTGACAATATTGTCACAAGGAAAGATGAAATTACCTACCTGGGTTCCATCCTAGAGGCTAATCTTTCCTGTGACAAAATGGCATCCAATGTAATAAAAAAAGTCAACCAACAAACTCGATTCTTGTACCGGATCTCCTCTCTGGTAAACAAGAATACCCTGAAGACTCTGGCAGGAGCACTCATTCAAGGGTACTACGACTATGCTTGCACCTCATGGTACCAAAGCACCTCAAAGGCACTAAAAACTAAATTACAAACATCTCAAAACAAACTAGTCAGACTACTGCTTGACCTGACTCCTAGAACCCACCTCACCCCTGCCCACTTTGCCAACCTAGGATGGCTTAGAGTAGACGACAGAGTACAGCAACTTGCAATGGACCTGGTCTACAAGATACACTACACGGCCAAGGTACCCATGTACATGTCAAAATACTTCCCAAAGGTCAGTGAATACTACGATCACAACACCAGAGGGAGCTCCACAAATCATGTGAAACCCAGATTCGGCTCAAACAAGGGACTAAACACGTTTCGCAATAATGCCACATCAATGTGGAATGCCCTACCCAAAGCTGTAAAGGAATGTGAATCACTACCCACTTTCAAAAACAATCTCAAAGAACACCTACGGGAGACTGCAGGCCCCTACAAATGTTCTAACCCAGTTGTACAGTAAAGACCAAGTATGGCTTTGTCAGTATTCCAATGTACAGTGTCCCCCCCCCCAACCCAACCCCCCCCACCTCCAATGTACAGCCCCACCCAACCCCACCCCACCTACCCAACCTGCTCCAATCTACAGTTTCTATGTCAAATGTATGTCAGTATTCCAATGTACAGTGTACAGTGTCCCCCCCTACCCAACTCCCCCCCCCCCCCACCTCCAATGTACAGCCCCACCCAACCCCACCCCACCTACCCAACCTCCTCCAATGTACAGTTTCTATGTCAAATGTATATACACTCTTTTTCTGGATTTTTTTGTATCACAAACAGTACTGTATTTGCAAATCTGGTATGTCATAAATGTATAGATGTAGCAGTACTGTCTATCTGTATGTTGTGTACAGTGTGTCATATGATGAATTGAAAATGGGGGACCCTGATGTAAACAAGACGAAAGTCTTTCTCTGCTGCATCCCCTTAACAATTGTATGTATTGAGCTGTACTGTACTGTACCCATTCTGCAATCTGTTAATAAACTTTTCAATCAATCAATCAATCAATCAACCACAAGAAGAATAGCATCACTGTGCAATTCCCATCTCTCTCGACAATAGTCCAGTCTGTCGGCAAGAATATTGAATTGACTATCTGTGACCATAGGCGCCCACTTAATGGAGCAGAAGATGCGGGTGCTCTAGGACTATTGAACTTGGGGGAGCAAGCTTGTCTTTTTGCTCCCTCACTTTTTGATCATATCATATAATATAAATATCCCCCCCCAATTTATAAATCTTATCGAACCATAACTACGTAATTTCAATCAAATTAATAATACGCAATGACACTTAATAGCAAGTTTTTAAGTTTCCAAAGATTGTGTGACCCCCCACTTTAATGGTTTGATCCAGTGCCCACGGGCGTTTGTCGGCATGACGTATACGACATGTTGGGGGAGGCGGCTTTTTCGAACCTTTTTCGAAATTCAGGCTGGATATTGGATAACATTGTGACTCGTGAGGATTATTCTTCGGCGTTTACATTAAAATGGAGCAAATCATCACGTAAGTCGAACACTGTGACTGTATACTAAATGCGCAAACAGATTGAAACTGAATATTTCTCGTATGGTGAGCCTCGGCGCTGAACCGAGTGAATCCAGAGATACGGGATGGTGCGCACTGCGCAGGCGCTGTGATCACCCAACGACGGAAATAATGCCGCTTTGAGCAGTTTATAAAAAAAATATAAAAAATATTTATTAGCAACGCCGAGCTTTCAAACCATCCCGTATCTCTGTGCGAACCCCTCGTGCAACTCTGAGCACCTTTGTAATGTCTCTGTGATACTTGTATAACGAACGGTTCGGCCAGAACCAGTCCTTCATGGTAAATCTAGGTTGGTTTCCCATTGAGGAGCAAGTGACTGTGGATTCACTCGGTGCAGCACAGACCCTGATGTAAACAAGACAAACGTCTTTCTCTGGTCTGCATCCCCTTAACAATTGTGTGTATTGAGCCGTACTGTATTTTACCCATTCTGCAATCTGTTAAATAAAGTTTTCATTCATTCAGCCGCCGCGCTCACTGGGGCTATTGATAGCGTCAATTAGTTGTTGTTGTTACTTGTTGTTGGTGCGGCGGATGTGAACGGGGCTGGAGGGGCTTTGGGAGGATGGGAAAGTTATTATTATTATTATTATTATTATTATAATAGTAATTGGCTATCATACGTGCCTAGCTAGCGTTAGCTAAAAGAGCCCTCGCAGTGAAGTTATTATAGCTATCATACTGCAATATAAACTGAGTTTTATAGTGAAAAGAGCAGCTTTATTTTGGTCAAGATTGAAGGCTCTATATTGCAGGAAATTGCACATACAGGTGTTCATTAAATGTAAAAAAATCTGCCGTGGAGGGGGTCGTGCCGGACCCCCTCCAAACCACCCCTTGCAAAAAAAAATTAAAATAAAAAGAAAAAAGAAAAGAATAAAAAAAATACTTGCACCCCCACTTTCAACTATAACTAGGCGGCCATGTCTGTGACCATTGGTGAAATTCACCAGCTAAAACATCAATTGTGCATCCAAACTAATCATACCATTTGTAACAACAATATCGAATTAACATTTATCATTTGTTAACATTCAATGCTTATTCAGAATATATACAACATAATCATACTCTTAAAGTGCTGCACTATGTATGGCGCCTCGCGCAAACCGGAACAGTGAAACTCAAGATACAATGGCTACCACTGTAGTAGTAATGCAGGATGGAGGACATCTACCATGGCTACTACTGTAATACTAATAAAGGGTGGAGGACTTCAACCATAATAATAATAATAATAATAATAATAATAATAATAATAATAATAATAATAATAATAATAATAATAATAATAATAATAATAATAATAATAATAATAATAATAATAATAATAATAATAATAATAATAATAATAATAATAATAATAATAATAATAATAATAACTTGACTTTTGAACAAGTCTTTATTCATCAGGCAGTTATTTCGATCGCCAATGAAATTTTGTCTCTGCGCTTGACCCATCGCGTCGTCCTTCCCCCCCAAGGGTAGCCGGGAGCAGATAGGGGCTGTGGCATGGGGCCGCACCCTGGGGACCAATCCAAGTGCTCCTGTTCATCTTCGTCAGGGAACAAGACAGCGTTAGCGATCTGTTGTGCATGTTTTTCCATTGGGTTTATCTTATCTGGAGGGGAAACCCTTGTGAGCACAGGGAGAACATGCAAACTCCACACAGAAAGGCCTGGGAGATACCCCACCTGGGTACCTGGCAAGGCAGAAACCTGGTCCCCAAGCGGGAATCGAACCATGGACCTTCTAGTTGTGAGGTGACAGTGTTAACCACTACACCACCATGCCGCCTGTATGCCATGGCTACTGCTGTACTACTAATGCAGGATGGGGGACTTCTACCATGGCTACTACTGTAGTACTAATGCAGGATGGAGGACTTCTACCATGGCTACCACTGTAGTACTAATGCAGGATGGAGGACTTATACCATGGCTACTGCTGTAGTACTAATGCAGGATGGAGGACTTCTACCATGGCTACCACTGTAGTACTAATGCAGGATGGAGGACTTATACCATGGCTACTGCTGTAGTACTAATGCAGGATGAAGGACTTCTACTGTTTCATTATGTTCTGTCCGTGTCCCGACTGTACACAATGAAGGGTTAAAGCAGTCTTGCTTACTTGGACTTTATTCACAGTTGTTATCGTTATACGTTATACGTTATAGTGAACCCCCTGTGTCACCCCTAAAAGCGTCCTACGTGCAACAGCACTTAAATAGAACAATCCTATTGTTACATCTTTCTTTTTCTTTTTCCAAGTACAGATATATACAGATATAGATATTTAACTTACAACTACTTAACCTGTGTTCTGCTTACTTACAACAGATCCAAACAACAACACTCACCTTCTCAACATTGTGTAAATGACTCATTACCTTTGTACCCCTCAAACAATCAACAGATCAAAACGTGCACACATAACCCATTCCTTCAGGTATTGAGGTCTGACAACCTGTCGACTAGACCTGGTAGTGACTGCACCTTGGCTCCCTACCAGGTTGACTGGCGGGCCGGCCTTCTCAGTCACTGTTGATGCAGGTGTGATTGTAGTTGGTGTGTCTGTAGTGGTGTGATTGTGTCTGAGGTGGCGACGATTTCTTCTTCTCAGAACACCTCCCGACTCTAACTCCACCTCATATGATCTGTGGCTCACTGGTTGGATCACCTTTGCCACTCTCCAAGTCTTGTGTGTGTCACCAGGCTGTACTCTCACACTGTCTCCTCTTTTCAGAGTGTCCATGTCCTTTGCTGTGCGATTGTAGTATTTTTCCTGTCTCTGTCTGTTGTGTTTTAGTCCCTGGTCATTGTCCGTTACCTCTGGCTTCAGCAGAGTGTCTTTTGTAGGAAGCAGGGTTCTGGACCTCCTGCTTAGGAGTCTCTGTGCTGGACTTGTGTTGAGGCCCTGGCTCGGTGTGTTACGATGGTCCAACATAGCCAGGTACAGATCCTCTCTCGCCGCTGCAGGCTTCAGCATCAGGCCCTTGGCTGTCTTTACCGCTGACTCCGCCTTCCCCTTACTCTGTGGGTATCCCAGCGAAGATGTCCTGTGTTCAAAACCCCACTTCTGACTGAAGTGTCGAAACTCTTGTGATGCATACTGTGGCCCGTTATCAGAACTAACAACATCAGGTATCCCTTGCCTGGCAAAGTGGGCCTTGAGTTTTCTGATTACTGTGTTGCTCTTAGTGTCAGACAGATAGTCAACCTCCCAAAAGTTAGAGAAGTAGTCTACAGTGATCAGGTAGTCTTTGTTGTGGAACGATAAAAGGTCTGTCCCTACCTTGGCCCAGGGTCTGCTGGCCATGTCATGTGGGTGTAGTGTCTCCCTCTGTTGCCTTGGGTCCACTGACCTGCATATATCACATTTAACGATGAAGGTCTTTATTAGAGAATATCTAGACAGCGCCTCTATAACAGACGGTCCTGCACAGTAGCGCAGCGACCGGAACAGGAAGTTGAGACGCTACTTGTAAATAAACCTGCAGTCGTCCGAGACTTATTTGTATATTGTTTTCTTCTTTATTAAACTGGATGGAACAAATGGAATATCGTTCTTATTTATATACAAATATCTGGATGTAGTCCAACGGATATGATCAGTGGACTGTGGATCAGAGGAGGACGACGAGGTGCGCAAACAGACCGGAGAAAGTCGGATAGTCGACGGAGCCGTCGGCAAACAACACGGCACCTTGTCGACTTAAAGGACCAGGACACTGTTAACGTCGACAATTGGTATGGATTTTTTTTTGCTTTCATTGGATTATAGTGGACTTTTATTATTAGTTCCAACGGAAGATGCCAAAAGGGATTATTTTTTTGGAGCTACAGCTGTAGTCTGAAGTAATTTGTATACATTGGAAGCAAGCTATTAATTATTCATCCAAATAACTGACAATGGTGCTTATAAATGCAGAGTGCCCTATTGAGGATTGTGACTATGTAGCTGAGCATGTAGCGGCGGCCGTGGTGGCGGCCATGTTAAGTGTACACGCCACTATACATGTCGCAGGCGCAGCCCCCTGGGCGCCGGGCGCAAATGCTAAAATGGAGAAGCTAAAGCGTCCCTCCATAGCACTGGCCGGAACGGGCGAGGCCTGGTCATACTTCGTAACCCGCTGGGGTGAGTATAAAACAGGCACCAAGCTGGTCGGGCCCGACATAGTTTCACAGCTACTGGAGTGCTGCGAGGAGGATCTGAGGAAGGACCTCACACGCGCGGCAGGCAGGAGCCTAGCGGGCAACGACGAGGAGGACGTCCTCGCTGCCATGAAGGCACTCGCCGTTCGCGCAGAGAACACCATGGTAGCTCGGGCAGCCCTGTCTAACATGCGGCAGGGTTATGAAGAGCCCATCCGGTCGTTCCACGCCCGCATCAAGGGGCAGGCGGACACGTGCAAGTACCAGATGAAATGCACTAGGACAGGGTGCGACCAAGTCAACGACTTCACGGAAGAGATCCTACGTGACGTGATTGCCCGTGGCATTGCAGATTCGGAAATACAGCTCGACCTGCTCGGTGAGAAGAACCAGAACATGCCACTAAAGGACATGATCGAGTATATCGAGGCTAAGGAGTCTGGAAAGCGCTCGGCATCGCGCCTGCTTGACCCTCAGAGCGCGGACACGGTCAGCAGTTCGTACAGGCGGGTGAGACAACAGGACACCCGCGCCAGAGGAGGAGCCAGGCTAGAGAAACCAAAGGCCAAGCCCGAAGGGGTATGCATCCACTGCGGCGAGGTGGGCCACGGCAAAACACCCCAGTGGCACGCCAGACGTGCCGAGTGCCCAGCATACGGTAAAAAGTGTCGGAAGTGTGGCCGCCAGAATCACCTCTAGAGGGCCTGCCTGGGTGGCAGATCGACTAGGCCCCCACCCGGAGAGACAGACTGGACGTGTGACGAGCAGACAGCAGCATTCGTTGAGCTATGCACAATCAGCACAGATGGCGAGTTACGCACGCTTCCCCTCGCTCACCACCTGTACGATGATATGTGCGACAAGTGGATGAAGCGTGCGTCCAGCCCGCAGCCATACGTCAACCTCACTCTCACCACCGAGCACGAGGATTACAAGGCTCTGGGTTTTGACCTCCTAAAATGCACCCGTGCAGTATCCCTGCCTGCTATGGCCGATACGGGATGCCAAAGCTGCCTGATCGGCATTAAAGTCGCTCAACAAATGGGCCTAAGCACAGAGGACCTCATCCCCGTATCCATGACCATGAAAGCTGCGAACAATAAGGGAATTCGGATCCTCGGAGCTGCGGTTGTCAGATTCGCCGGCAACAGTGGTGACGCTCGAAGGTTGGAGACACGCCAAATCGCGTATGTGACAGACACCTCAGACCGCATATTTCTCTCCCGCGCAGCCTGCGTGGACCTGGGAATGATCTCCGCCCAGTTCCCAACACTCGGGGAGGTGAATCTGGCGACATCAGAAGTATGTGACTGCCCGCGGCGTGCGGAGCCGCCGACCAGGCCAACCACACTCCCCATGTTGGCGATCGAGGCTAACAGGAAGGCGTTACGGAGACACTTGTTAGAACTGTACGCTCAGAGCACATTTAACACATGCCCCCACCAGACATTACCGAAAATGACCGGCCCACCACTCCGCCTCATGCTTAATGAGGATGCGACACCGGTTGCCTGTCACACCCCCATCCCCGTGGCCCTACACTGGCAAGAGGAGGTAAAGGCAGGCCTCGACCAGGACGTCCGCCTCGGCGTGTTGGAGGAAGTACCAATCGGTACACCGGTGACGTGGTGTCATCGCATGGTGATCTGCGCGAAGAAGACAGGCAAACCGCGACGCACTGTCGACTTCCAGGCCCTGAACAAGTATGCACTCCGCGAGACCCACCACACCCAATCTCCATTCCACCAAGCGAGATGTGTGCCTAACGGGAAACTCAAGACTGTGTTCGATGCCTGGAATGGTTACCACAGCGTCCCATTACACAAGGATGATCGCCACAAGACGACGTTCATAACCCCATGGGGCCGCTACCGGTACCTGTCGGCCCCGCAGGGGTACATGGCATCGGGGGACGGTTACTCGCGACGGTATGACGAGGTTGTCGCGGACATAGGCAACAAAACTAAGTGCATAGACGACACGCTACTATGGTCAGATACGATTGAGGAGAGCTACTTCCAGGCGGTCCAGTGGCTGGACATATGCGGCCGGAATGGAATAGTCCTCAACCCGGAGAAGTTCATTTTTAGCGCACCCACGTGGACTTCGCTGGCTTTACAATCACCATGACTGATGTGCGACCGTGCAGTCGCTACCTGGAGGCGATACACGACTTCCCACAACCACGTAATGTCACGGACATCAGGTCGTGGTTCGGGCTGGTCAACCAGGTGGCCTACGCCTTCAGTATGGCCAAGCGTATGCAGCCATTCCGGAAGCTCCTGAAGAGTGGAGAACGCTTCGAGTGGTCCGCGGAGTTGGAAGACATATTCCGTGTGTCAAAGGATGTGATCATCGAAGAAATTGAGCGTGGTGTCCGCATTTTTGACAAAACCAGGCCAACATGTATCGCCACGGACTGGTCAAAGGAGGGCATTGGATTCTGGTTATTCCAGAAACATTGCCGATGTATGCCAGTCAGACCCTTCTGCTGCACTGATGGGTGGAAGATAACCCTGGTTGGCAGCAGATTCACGCATGCGGCGGAGTCCAGGTACGCGCCCATAGAGGGCGAGGCTCTTGCGGTCACGGACGCATTGGACAAGGCATGCTACTTTGTGTTGGGATGCGAGGACTTGATTGTAGCTGTAGACCATAAGCCGCTGCTGAGACTCCTTGCAGACAGGGCGCTCGATGACATACCAAACCCACGCCTACGGAACCTCAAGGAGAAGACCTTGCGTTATCGTTTCCGCATCGTGCATGTCCCGGGCATGAGGAACAAGGCGGCGGACGCCATGTCACGTAGGCCGGTTGGCACCACACGGCCATCACTTATGGACCTTCCAGATGACAACGCCCACCTCCCACCCAGTACGCACACTGATGTACTGTCCTTCCTACGCCAGACCGAGCCAGGGAATGACGACGACACTGAGGAGGATGACCTGGCATGGTGTGCTGCGGGCCTTGAATCATTGCGGTCAGTGACATGGGATCGTGTCAGGGAGGCCACCAGCAGCGATGGTGAGATGCGCACCCTGGAGGAAATGGCGACGGACGGCATCCCCGACTCAAAATTCGAGATGCCGACGACGATCCGTGACTTCCACCAGTACCGTGAGAACATCACATCAACTGATGGGGTGGTCTTGTACAAGGACAGGGTGATTATACCACTCTCTCTCCGCACAGAAGTGCTGAGCGCCCTACACGCTGCCCACCAGGGCGTATCGATGATGACCGCCCACGCAGAATCCTCTGTGTTCTGGCCAGGCATGTCGGCTGACATCAGCGCCACTCGGAGGAACTGCGAGCACTGCCACCGGATGGCACCTTCACAGCCTGGAGCGCCGCCAACCCCGCCGATCCCAGTTGTTTACCCTTTTCAGGCGGTGTGTTCGGACTTCTTCATGCACAGGGGCGTGCACTACCTCGTGACGGTGGACCGGTACTCAAACTGGCCGATCATCTCGAAGGCGACGGGGGGCGCCGCCGGCCTCATAAATCACCTACGTCGGGCCTTCGTGACGTACGGGACGCCAGAAGAGCTCACATCAGACGGGGGCCCAGAGTTCACCTCCACCGAGACCAGGTCATTTCTATACAGATGGGGCGTACACCACCGCCTCTCATCTGTGGCCTTCCCCCACAGCAACTGCCGCGCTGAGATTGGGGTAAAGACAATGAAACGCCTTATCACTGACAACACCGGCCCAAAGGGGGAGCTTGACACAGATGCTGTGCAGAGAGCGATCCTGCAATATCGTAACACACCTGACCCTGACACGAAAATATCTCCGGCAATGTGTGTCTTCGGCCGCCCGATACGTGACTTCATCCCGGTTGTACCTGGGAAGTACAGACCACACGAGACCTGGCATGAGACACTGACGGCAAGGGAGGAGGCTCTCCGCAAACGCCACATCCGCACAGCGGATGCCTGGGCAGAGCACACAAAACGCCTCCCGCCACTCATGGTAGGGGACATGGTCCGTGTACAGAACCAGACAGGGCCCTACCCCAACAAATGGGACAGGACTGGCAGTGTTGTGGAGGTACGCCAGCATGACCAATACGTGGTCAAGGTCGACGGCTCGGGCAGAGTCCCACTTCGGAACAGGCGGTTCCTGCGCAGGTTCAGCCCTAAAGCCTGCGCAGGCCTAAACTCTATTTGGGTCTTCCTCGTAAGAATCACTGTCACTGTGCTGTTCTGCCACTGCATGCACTTTCTTAGTTTTCTTGCTGCTCTCCTGTTATGATTTGCACTTAGCCGCAAAGTGATTTTCTCTCCCACACTTTTTACACTTTTTCCCAAAAGCTGGGAATTTTTTCTTGTTCCTCTCATGTGTTTTACCACAAAACATGCAGTCAACCTTGCTGTCTTTTTTCCACTCTTCGGACTGTTTTAGCACATGTACCTCTTCCACTGCCTGTCCTTGTTGCAGTGTCCTGCTATTAGCCCTTGACAGCTCCGAAGCTCTACATATTTTCAGGCATGTTTCCAGAGTCAGCCTATCGTCCCTGAGCAGTCTCTCTCTCAGTTCTGAGCTATTCGTACCACATACAATTGGATCTCTGATCAGGGAATCTCTAATGTCCCCAAAGCTGCACCTACTAGCAAGCATTCTCAAGTCCGTTACATAGCTGTCCACGTTTTCATCCAATCCTTGGTTCCTGATAAAGAATCTGTATCTTTCCACTGTTTCAGTTACCTTTGGATTGCAACAGTTCTCTGCCCTTTTCTCCGACGAGATATTTAAACAGCTTGACTTTTGTTGTCTCTTCGGCGTCGGGCATGGTAGGTCTGTATACAATGTGAACTCCTCCTTCCAACATTTCCATGCCTTCGCCAAGTTGTTGGAGTCCAAATGCAGATTTCCAGGGGGTCTTAGCGAATTTAGCCCCTCCATCGCCGACAGCTACTGTAGTAAGAGTTTTCTTCCCGAAGTACGTGTTAGCCACAGCTCGCCAGCTAAAGTCTTTACTTCTCTAGCTACCACGCAAATTACTTTCCCGATCTGTACCCAGCTGTCACCATGTTTCATTATGTTCTGTCCGTGTCCCGACTGTACACAATGAAGGTGTAGCATCCTGAATATTCGACTATTATTCAGAAGTGATGACTTAACCTTTTATCTCCCCTTTGTGCACAAAGACATGTTAACCAGTTTCCCTTGATATTCTCCTGAACAATGACGCGAGTTTCTCCTTCTCTCACCGGCTGGAATATGGATTATAAACACTAACTGAATCATATTCACATTCACCCAGTTCTTCCTGTGGGACTAGTTGGCGGTGGCCAGCAGGGTGCGGCGGTGGCACGCGGAGCGCAGGAGGAAGGCGTCGAGGAGAAGCAAGTCACCTGAACGGAAGTGGAGAGAAACAGCTTCTTCGGCGTTGAACGTGGACCTGAGAGCACGTATCGTCGAGGAGCCCCGTTGTGGAGCACACGGGTGAATGTAATTGGATTCAAGTATATTTCGTGTTATGATAGAAATATAAGCGTTAGTAGCGTGTTGAACATCCGAACGGAACAACCCTAGTGATACAGCAGGTTATACTAGAAGTAAGCAGTATATTGAAGTGGCTAATGCTAACTGTATCCCCTCCAGCGAGGTACCCACGGCAAGCGTCGCCTGAAGAGAGCTGGTGGTTAGAGGCACCGTGCGCTGGCTGCATGTTCGTTAGCAGGAGGGCCTTCTCAGACCCACAGAGTAGCTTCAGTTAAGGTAGCCTTCAGATTAGCACGCGCGCCAACCCAGCTCGCCTAACAGCAGCTTGTCAGCACCGGCAGCTCAGCAGACCAGCAGCAGGCTTCGGTTCAACAGAGCAGAGGACGCCGCCTCTCCAGCAGAGGTCGCCACAACACAGCACGCGCCTCCAACCTGCTACTGCCCCCCTGCCTACCCCATCTTGCTGCTCTTGTGACGAGAGCGCGCGCCGGCTATCTTACTACCCACGGACGAGTGGTGGTGAGATTGAGGCCGCCATCTTGGTTGAGTACAGTGGCGCTTTGAGTGCCAATATCCTATCGTACATTGCACAGTGTGTCGCAGCCTAAAGGGCGGAGAGAATTGTTGTTTGAACCGAACGCTAACAGCAGCGTGGAGGGGCAACCCCAAACATTAGAAGCCGGCTTTAGCTAGGACTTTTGTTTGGTAAAGTGGGCCCACCTTTTCATTTTATTTAAGTGTAATAACGTGCATGTTTATCCATATTAAATTCCCATTCAGTGAACCCTTTTATTCCTTCCCCTTGTCCTCCCTTCTCCCCCCATATTTTGGAGTACTAGAACAGTATATGTAAACCCTTAGGGAAGGTATTAGTACTGTGTCTAGCCCAGACGTGGGCAGCACTTAGTCTGTTTACAGCGAGAGCACTTGGTGCCTAGGGCGTAATCACATAAATATCAGACTGTAATTATTGTGTAACAATAACAATGGTGTAATAATAACAAACTGAATGGGAGCGGTGTGTGTGTCTTTTACTGAGCCTAACCCTAACCCTAACCCTTTTTCATGCTGGTAATATTATTATTATTTAACCCTTTCCCCTTCCAGTCATTAAGGTCTCTAGTGGTCATCGAGGGAGGGTACTGCTTGCGGGAGGAACAAATCTATTTATTCATCTATCAGTCACTAGGTGTGGGAGGGATAACGGAGGTATTGGGGGAAGTGAGAGCGAGTTGGGGAGTACTGCTGACCGCCCCGGAGAGGCGAGGAAGACCAGAGTACCAGACCAGGTTGGTAAATCCCGGGCCCCATCCACTCCCACTGCCGGCCTCCAGTTTGACGCTCCAGGCCCAAAGACGAGGGTGCAGTCAGACGGAGCTCTACTGCGTCCCGCTACCCAGTGGCTGTGCACACCCGTTCCCACGAAGCAGGGATAATCCAGCCTGCTACAAAAGGTTAAAGCAGTCTTGCTTACTTGTACTTTATTCACAGTTGTTATCGTTATACATAAGCTTGGTGTCACCTCTAAAAGCGTCCTACGTGCAACAGCACTTAAATACAACAATCCTATTGTTACATGTACCATGGCTACCACTGTAGTACTAATGCAGGATGGAGGACTTCTACCATGGCTACTGCTGTAGTACAGACAGGCTGAATGTACTGTAATCCCAGTAACATGTGGTATCACTGGGGAGTGAAGCCTCTTGAGGCTTAGTAGCACGGCTCCATTTATAAAGGGAGAGAAAATCGGATTTTTCAGCTGAACTCTGATCTTTTCATGGTTGTCTGAGCAGGAAGTATTCTCCATGCTCATCATACAACCGTGAAACATTCAAATCTGGCCCCAAAGATGTAGTAAGCCATTGCTTTTGTCGCTGTGTGAACTCAGCTTTTACTAGACAGAAAATCCCACCACTCTCACCGTGAAAGCCAGAAACGATTGAGTTTATGTTGAGTTAGTGTTTCGAGAGCTTCTTGGTTCAGGCCTACTGGATCTGTGCACAGGAAGCGGAAGGTGAAACCAAAGAGATTAAAGCTAGAGGGGGCAGTTCCTATCTACACAGTTCCAGCCACAGCATTCCCACAGCTACCACGCCGTTAGAGGAACATTCTGAAAACCCTTCCTCATTTGAGATTACTGCCACTTAGTGGAGAGAGTGATGGGGAACAAATCATCACAGCCTCTAGGGGGCGGTAGACACAATAAAACCATCTGATTCAGATAGCGTCGTAGCTACTGTGAGAAACATGTGCATCATAAGTACACACGCTACGACTCTCTACGGGTAGAGCTGTAGCACTGCAAAGCCTGCCTTGTAAACATCTAAACATCTAAATTGGTTTGGTTTTCGAATGTCATGAAATTGAAGTTTCCTGCTTTTAGATACTACTTTTAAAGTTTGACACTGTTCTGCCACTAATACATTACAGATTTAACATTTCTGTGACATGTCACACTATATCAAAGCAATACTTGTGTATCAATTTCTCTTCTGTACTATTTTGTTTGTATTACTATATTACTATAGTATTAGCAATCTATAGCTTTGCTTCTACCATGTCTTATGTAACACATTGATGCCTTGACATGGCAGTAGCCTACAGCATACGGTTTGATCTACATGTGATCAAAGAATTAGTGTTGAATTCCGACACTTTACACATCTTTGAAGTGTAAATGTTCTTTGTCTCTTTGTGCTGCTCTCTCTTTTGTAAGTATCCCTATTCCTGCCAATACATTCACCTCTTGCCATTTCTATGTGCCATGTGTTGCCCGACCAATGCAGCACTTTTACTATGTGAGGCAGCTGGATTTTGGACCAATCCGCATCCTATGAGGAACTACTGGCAGGCGTGGGCATGTGAGGTTTTCTTTTAATCAAACACTTGACGTATTATTTACAAAGACAGCAATAATCGTGTACCGACATGCTAACTACATAGCTAGCTTCCTCTTCAGTGCTCTCCTACTACATCATGAGGCGACAGTGGCTCAGGACGTAGAGCAGTCATCTGGGAATCAGGAGGTTCCTGGGTTCGATTCCCGTTCCTCCCAGGCAGCGTGTGTCCTTGAGCAAGACACTTAACCCCTCATTGCTCCAGATGTGCAGGTTGGCACCTTGCATGGTTGCCTCTGCCATCGGTGTGTGAATGTGTGAGTAAAATGTGAGGAAGAAATTGTAAAGCGCTTTGGATAAAAGCTGTTATATAAATGCAGCCACTTACCATTTACATCATATGGTCTGTTGATCCGATTGGCTGACGTTATCTCCCGGGATAGACTGCGATAGACAAAATGGTTCATCCAATCACCTCCCAAGTATTTTATTGTAAGCGCCTGCCCTTTTCTAAACACTTTCCAAGGACTTCTCAGGTGACTTCCGTATAACAAACCAACTGGTGCATCGGGTTACACTTTCTTAGGAGTTATATAATGCTTCATCCGGCGTTTCTTATTCTGTACATTAGGCCAATCCCGCCGTTAATACATTCAACCCTTGGCATTTCTCTATCTGGAACGTCGAGTTAATGTGATCAAAGCATTGGTACTTATAGTGAAAGTCGTTTGTACTTGTGCTGAATTAGCATACATCAAAGCATCTCCCTCAAAAGCCTCTCAGAGTCTTCCTTTCCTGTGCGAACACACTGCTTACCCCGTGCCGAGGTCCCCCCGAGCCCCTGGTACACAGCAGTGTTGTAGGACTCAAGTCCACTCTGACTGATTTTCAGGACTTGTGACTCGACTTGGACTTGAGCACTGATGACTCGGACTTGGACTTGGACTCGAGCATTGACTGCATTCGGACTCGGAAAGTGCAGACGAGGACTCTGACTTTTTTTATAAAGTTGATAAATACAGTTATTATTATAGTTTTTTCTTTGTAATAATGCCCTAATCGTTTGGCATAAGATATTGATGGCTGGTGCATTTGTTTGGCTATTGTGTCACAAAGTAAATAAACGTCCTTTGAAACGGTGACCGCTGTGTCATTTATGTTTAATGTAGATCTTTGTTATTTGTATGTCAGCTCTTTGACTGGCAGAGTGGAGTGGACTCAACCTTGATGACTCGGACTCGGACTTGGACTAGGGTAATGGGGACTCAACTCGGAATCGACTCGGGATCTTCTTTGGTGACTCGGACTTGGACTTGAACACTGGGGACTAGAGACTCTACTCGAGATTTAGTGACACTGAAATCACGGTGTCAGTAAGTTCACGCCTCTCACCCTCTCAAGCTTCGACACAACATCACGTCCTCCTCTTCTTATTTAATTATAATTTTAGGAATTTAAGGCGAGACACTGCAGGTGAATAGTCAAATATACTTTTTTTGTTGATTTTGAGATTTTGTTATATTTTGCTTCCTAAACATGTCTTCTATGAAACTAGTGACAATAAAACGTCAATAACACACATTTAGTTGTTTATTTTACATCATTTTGCCTTATTGCATCCATAAATGTGCACATATTTAATGGGGAAGTGCCTAATTTGCATATATAAACATACATTTCAGAAAACTTGCAATATATTTTTTCTTAGTTTATATGTACATAACAAATTGGGAAAGTTTCATAGTGATATCTATTCAAATATTTTTTGCCTATTAGGGGGTACTACACTGTACTACACTGTTTGTAGCCTGTGTGTAGTTCTGTTCAGTTCAATAACATCATTATTATTATTATTATTCAGTTATCAGGCATGTGTTTAGATTGTCTATTACTAATGGTTTGATTAGGTATTGTGTTTGTAAATATCTGTTTAAAAAAAAAAGTATGGCATTTTACAATACAGAACTTTGAAGGCGTTTTCCCGACAATGAGTTTTAAGAGTTTTTCCTCATACTCTGAGCCAGAAATCTCCACTTCAGTAGCACTCACATACACCAAAACGTCCAGTTCTATTCATATCTATGTTCTGAAGGTATTTACAGAAGGGTTTGTTGATATCGCATTCATACCCTGATTTATATCACATTGTATTCCTAAAAACATGGCGAAATATGGAATTTTACCATAAAAATGGACTGCATGGAGTATTTTCTGATTTATGGAGTGATAAAAAGAGATATCCAAAATCCCCTCTGTAATAACCTTTGGCTCTAATATGTCAACAAAATGAAACTATAATTTTGAAAATGGCTTTATCCAATGTTCAGATTTCTGTCCTGGAATTATATGCAAATTAGTGCATAATTAAGTAGATCATGCCTCATTTGCATATTTAAACATACAATTTCAGAAAACTTGTAATACAAAAAAGTCTTGTCTTAATATAAGTAATCAACTGGGGAAGTTTCATTGTGATATCTATTAGTTAATTTTTTTACCCTATTCACCTGCAGTGTCTCCCCTTAAATATGATTTAATTCCTGTCAATCACCAATTTCCATCCAACATCATGCAAGCAACTCAGCAATTCAGAAGTTAGTATCTTTATTTGTATTAAAATATAGTAACTTGTATGTATTTCTGTTTAACCTCGTAAGCCCTAGCCATATTTTCTGAAAATCCGCCTAAAATACATAGTAAATGGAAGATTGCTCCACGTCTACAAGGTCCATTTGCACATGTTCTTGGTATCTAGGGAAATCTAGGGATTGCAGGGAATGTATTCCCAGTGTCAGAAATATTGTGTCTGTTACTATGCTTGAGTAAATTGTAATGAACCAAAGGAGAATATCAATTCTATTTTTTATTTTCTTTTATTTATTTTTTTCATCTTTGACGGTGAATAACACCATGCTAAAATCACCAGGCATGACAAACTGCCACTTAGCCCTTTCAGCTCCTTCTTGAGATCACGTGTACAAGTAGGTTCAGTAAGTTCACAGGTCTCACCAGGGGCGCGGGAAGTGGGGGTGCAGCGGGTGCTCCAGCACCCCCTGCTGGCGGGGAGTGTAACTGCAACTGCAAGGTTGTTTTGGCCTTTATTCCATTGGAATACCGAGGCTACTCAATGTCATAGAGCGGAGCGGCACTGCAGATTTACCTTTACCTATTCTTGGAATTCATTGCCAGATTCATAGGGGCGCTGTCTCGATAATGCAGTGTTATTAAAGCAGCGTGTAGCCGACTCATGAACCAGTTGGGATTCGAATAGACGCGGCCTGAAAGCGTCAACGCGGAACTGGAAATCCGTTGGTAAAATAAATAGCGGCCTGGAATAGTTTTTGGGACAATTCGCAGTAAAGGAATATATCTGTCGGCGATGTTGTAAGCGGGAACGAATTGCAGAGAGGGAGGACTGACTGAAGTGGAAAGTGTGTTTACTTGTGTCTCAGAAAAGAAATGTCTAAAAAACGATATCTGATTTCTTTAATAATAATAATAACCTGGACTTGCTGCAGCATATGCATCAGGATATTCTGGACTCACTGGACATTCATGTTGTCATGAAGGAGTTTATTTCCACCACTCCTGAACGCAAGACCACCTTCGGTGTTTTACCGTCTTCGGAATAGGTAATGTGTGTTTATTATCGCTCCTGCAGCGATTGTTGTTGTGACAGTTGACACACACACACACACACACACACACACACACACACACACACACACACACACACACACACACACACACACACAGATCCTGTGCGGTGTGCGAAACGAAAGTCCAAACGCTAGTTGTTGCCGCTTGCGTCTATCGACAATAAATCGTCTTCTGATTAGAGAAAAAACTGCTGCATTTCGTGTGTGAACTGTCCACATGTTGGTGTTCAAGTTTGTCTGTTGTAGTGTAAAATATTGATCTTTCAAATGAATGGAAAATCACGAATGATGCGCTTCGTGCATGCATTTACTATGACGTTATTATTATTATTATTTATCTCCGACTCCCGCACCCCCAAGTCTGACCGACTTCCCGCGTCCTTGGGTCTCACCCTCTCCAGCCCCGCCACAACACCACGTCCTCCTCTTCTCTACGCACTCTCCCTCTAGTGATGCGGTCGACCTTCGACAGCCTTTATGCGTCCGACGTGTATTCTGCCGTCAGCACTGGAGCCAAGTCAGAGCCACTTCTGTTTAACTCACATCCGTTACATTCTCTCCTAGTGTCAGGAACCGCTGTGAGCACCGCTGTCCTCCATGCCACGGATGACCTTGTTGAGTAATGCGTTCAACCCTCGACTTTCCTGTATGAGCAACGACAGAGTTATGCGAGGGACTCTAGTAACTACGTGGAATTCATATCTATGTTCTCTCCAAGTATGTTTCTCTCCTATGTGGAACATTGTGAGGTAATGCGCTATCACTCTTAACTCCTACAGTGTCAGTCCTATGTTGTGTGCGTATTGTGCTCCAAATATTAATCCAGTCAACCCTTGACATCCAAAGTCATTTGTGATTTATTATATTTTATACTTATAGCACATGCATGAGTCTGGTCTCTTTTGAAAGGTAAAATGATGTGCTGTCTTACACAATAAAGAAAAAAACTTTGAGTGCTAATGTATTAGAGAAACAGAGGTTTGAACACACTGAAATACAATAGTTGCTCCTTACATTTGATTTTATTGTATTAGACATTTTAAAAAAATACAAGATTCCAGAAAAACTTCAAGGATGCTACACAAAAAAGTCAAGACTTATTTCCATTGTGGTCCTTGGTCTCAGACAGACAAGCAATACAAAGCATGACCATACTGTAAATAACAATTTGACAAACTACATAGACATGAACATTTGAAATGCAGTACAAACGTAGCCACAGACAACAATGTATCAGACAACATTTTCCTGCATTCTAAAATCTAGTTTTTGACATTGTCGAGGAGCCATGATTTGACTTTTTTCTTTAAATAGTTTTGGCTACTGATGCATTTTAGCTGTGAAGGTAGCAAATTCCAATTTGTGGCTCCCCAGAATTTAAAAGAACATTTGCCCATATTTGTTTTGAACCTTGGAATATGCAGGTCCAATTGAATGAATTTCCCCAAGGGGATCAATAAAGGAATATCGTAGGTCGGCAATGCTGGCTCTGGTGTTATGGGTATGCATGTCCCTGTTCCACTGAAAATAATTTGTAAGATAAGAGGGGGCCCTATTATTATAAATGTTGTGAACTATGTTGAGCTGAAGTTGAATGGACCTGGGCCCTCATGTATCAACCTGACGTACGCACAGATATGTGCTTAAGCCGTGCGTACGACCATTCCTAAGCAAAGTGTGGGATTTATCTATTTGAACTTGTGCTTGACTTTGTGCGTATATTTAAGCACAGGTCGGACCATGCATAGGTGGCGCCGGTGGTAGAATATTTTCACAACGCGGAAATAAGCACTGACTGTGCTCTGCGTAACTCAACTCATTATTATTTTGCGCATATATTGCAGAAATACGGGAACGTTTTGATTATATTTAAAAGGCTTTGCCATTGTTAAACGTAATAAGTGGAACCCCGAAGCTGTAAGCAGAATACAAGTCATATGAACACCCACGATATAAAAACGCATTGCAACGAGAACAGACAGAGGTTATTTGTTGAGTGTATGTGTATACAAAACCCTTGCAATAAATGTGTCTTATGAATGAAAAACATACATGCTCTGGACACAGAGCATATATCGTGTGGGTGATATTACAGAATTTCACTTATTTAGTTTTACAATGTCAAAGCCTAAATCAAAACGTTCCCGTATTTCTGCAATCTATGCGCAAAAAACGAGTTGAGTTCTAACAAAGAACGTATTACATGTTGGTAGGCTGATAGAGTAAACTATGATATGAATATGAATATGATATGATCATATAAATACTGGTCCGTCCGCGAGGATATCGAGGACTCGGATAGCCATTAAGCCATTTGAGAATATAGGCGGCCTATAGCCTATACATATTATTTAATGTTTTCATAAGCGTAAAGATACAACAGCTAGATTAATGATCAAGTTAGTTTACTGTATGCAGGCTTCGCAGGGCTGTGTGTTATATATGCGCAAGTTACTGTTGCATAATAATGTAGGCTGGCTGCTATTATATGTAATTCATAGGCTACCTAATACCAACAACGAAATAGATTGTATCATATGCCTCTACACACATTATATTATACACATCATATTATATCTTGGTTCGGCAGCGCCTCTGTGAACAATCTCTCAGAGTTTGCTCCATCAATAAACGTGCATTTTGGCTGATAATGTGCCGGTGGCCGGAGTCTCATTCAGGCCTAATTGTATTTAATTCAATTGTAATGTTATTACTGGGGTATCTAAAACATCACAATGTAGATCAGGGTTATCCACTGAAGCCATAATGACTCTGATCAGAACCAGGGGGCTCATGACGAGTGCACACAATAGGCATTGTAGAGCGCAGAGTTGGCGTGCTGAAATTTATTTAATTTCAGTCATTACAGTGCTTAATGTCGGGTCATCTCTTGTCATTTATTTCTGTCAATGTGCTGGTTCTGTAGCAGGACTGGGTCAGTCAACATCCTTGGCTCCCGGCGCACCGAAGATTATACGTTCAAGTTGTTGGTCGGACCTCGGTGATCAATCTCGCTCTCAGTGAAGTCTCTCAGAGTTCGCTTGGGTTAGTCCACTTTTCCACATTTCATGGGGGTGTTTCATTACCGTATATGGTTAATCGGGGCGGTTCTGGTATGCAAATACGTGAAAGTGTGCACGAGCCTCGGCGTAGGACCAAGGTGATATTTATCATGACAGGTGTGCGTAGAATCTGTGTACGCACGTGTGATGAATCCCGTTTTTTTTGTGCGTGCACACATTCTAAATTATGTGCTTAAGTATGGAAATAGAACATCTTCTACGTCACGTTGATGAATGAGGGCCCTGGCTTCCAGAGGGAGCCGGCCAGCAACTGGAAGTGTTGTTTGCCCACATGTGCTCTAGAGGCTAGTCCTAGAGTTACAGTAATCGGATGAGGTTGTTCTGGGAAACCTGTAACTTATCTTTTAAAACTTTGGTCAGACCTCCGTACAAGAACAGATAGAATAGTCGAAGCAACAAGAAACAAGAGAATTTGCCAGAATGCGAAGACTTTCAGGGTTTTGTGTTGACTTGTTGCCAGATTTTTGTGTTCCAGCTGAGATGTAGGAGCTGGAAAACATAACGGTTCCATAGCCTGAAGTCTTATGTAGTACAGGTCCAAAGTTTATAACAATTCCACGGAAGATTTGTGTTTAACAAAGGTTCATGTAATGTGTGTACCGAAATAATTCAGCGTGATTATCCAAAATGGCCGTCCACTTCCATTCATTTAGACACGCGAGTCAAAACAAAGAACTTGTTTGTCTTCTTCTGCCCCCTTCTCGTTGCAATCAGACGCTCCTTGGCTACAATGGTGGTCAATAATCTTCGCCATCAGTTCAGGACCGTTTACAAGCGGACGTGGTCACTCGTCGGAGCGGCTTGTCAAATGACGCTCGCCGGATATTTCGTCTTGTAACTCGAGATCGAAGCACGCAATAGGTTGAGTGTGGTGACGATCGAAAGGCGGCAAATTCCCGCCCGCGCACAGGCATGACGTACCATATACGGTACGCCGAACGGTTACTAGTTGTTGAGGGACTTTTGTAGGTGAGGAAGTTATTTGAAACAGAACATACATGCTCCTCTACAGACCACTGCAACACTTCCGGTATTCTGAAATCATGGGAGAGAGAGCGGGGGGGAGAAGATTAATGAATGTGGATGAGAGCCTTGACATTAAGTGTTTGTAGCTACGGCTGGAGACATGATCCAATATACCTTTATACTTTCATCCCCCCGGCCCCCCCCGCCGCTCTCTCTCCTCCATGAGCTCAATGTAACGCGGAAGTGCAGTGGTCTATATGCACTAAATATGTTCTGTGATACACTCATTAGTACTCGCATCAGTACCGAATGCTGAATTTACTCTCTCTCTCTCTCTCTGTCAAAGGCATCTGAATGTGAGTGTGTATGCTGTGAGTGCTTTTGTATAATGCAGTCAACCCTTGGCATTTCCCCTATACAGCCTCTTATGTTAATATGGCATCAACACACACACACACACGCACACATGCACACGCACGCATGCACGCACGCACGCACGCACGCACGCACGCACGCACGCACGCACGCACGCACGCACGCACGCACGCACGCACGCACACACACACACACACACACACACACACACACACACACACACACACACACACACACACACACACACACACACACACACACACACACACACACACACACACTCACTCACTGAATTCACAATCCACGATTGTAGTCCCTATAAGCTGCTGTCAAGATGTTTTTTTGGTGAGCATTCTGTCCCTGTGTGTGTTGATCCTCCGTGGCTGCTGTTTCACTCAACTGCATTGACATTGTCTTCATGTTCCACGGTGGACTAATTAGCGCTAGTGTTGGTGCTTATGCGTAATTTACATTCTTTCCGGGTATCTGTCTATTTTGGACATGAATTATCATCCGCCCACTAATACATTCAACCCCTTGACATGTATATATGGTAATGCCTGGCATCTCCGTTACACAACAGAGCATCCCAATGAACGATTTTCCAAGCATTTTCTATTCTGTATGTGTGTGTGGTGTTGATCTCCTGGCAATACATTCAACCCTTACTGGATGGATGGATGGATGGATGGATGGATGGATGGATGGATGGATGGATGGATGGATGGATGGATGGATGGATGGATGGATGGATGGATGGATGGATGAATAGATTGATAGATACAGGATAGATAGATAGATAGATAGATAGAGAGATAGATAGATAGATAGATAGATAGATAGATAGATAGATAGATAGATAGATAGATAGATAGATAGATAGATAGATAGATAGATAGATAGATAGATAGATAGATAGATAGATAGATAGATAGATAGATAGATAGATAGATAGATAGATAGATAGATAGCGTCCTCTACAGGAAGGGACAGAGGAGGCTGTTCTTCCTGAGGAGACTCAGGTCATTCGACATGTGCATCCGACTGCTGCTATCGTTCTACCAGTCGGTTGTAGCCAGCGTCCTCTTTTTTGCTGTGGTGTGCTGGGGGGGGCAACATCAACTCGAGGGACTCCAGCAATACTCGAGTCAATATATGGTTTAACCCCAAAAAAATTGATACAAAAGGTTTTTCAATGGATTCTGGTAGTATTGGGCGTGCTAAATAACATACTAAAAGTCGATCAAAATCGACCCCTCCGAAAGCCGTCATTTCCAAGATGGCGTCCCAGATGGCGCCGGGGCGATTAAAATGGCTATATCTCAAATTAATTAATCTCAACTGATTCTGGTACCTCTGGGCATGCTCACTAACATACTAAAAATCTAGGAAAATACACCTTCCAGAAAGGCTTCATTTTCAAGATGCCGTCCAAAATTGCGGCTGGCCAAGCTTAAAATGGCTATATATATGTCAATATAAAAATTATATAAATGATTTTGTCATTTGATTTTGGTACCCCAAGTACCCCTAGACATACTTAGGAACATACTAAAGTTTTAGGGAAATACACCTTCCGAAGAGGCTTAATTTTCAAAATGGTGTCCAAAATGACGACTGGGAGCTTAGAATGCCAGTATCTCAAATGGGAAAACATTTCTAAAGGATTTATAAACTGATTCTGGCACCTCTATACATTAATAACAAGCAAAATATCTAGCTAAATATATCTGCTAGGAATGCATCATTTGCATCATCAAAATGGCTGCCTGTAGCTTATTTTGGCTAAAATTAAAATTGGTTATTATATTCAACCTAGAAAGCTGGCTTTGGTGTTGAACACAAAATAAATGACCCACTTATTGTGGTCTTTAGGCTTACTCATCATCATCTTCAGGATCCTCTGGGAGAAACTTGTTATGTGGATTGTCACATTCATGAAGTTGACATGGTCCACAGACAGTAGTACAAGGTAGTCCATATTTTCTGCATGAGCAGCGAAGTGTCTTGCAGGCAGTGGTACAGTTACAATGAATGACCTTCAAGAGACTGTCTGGAGCAGCATTCATTGTTGACATGGGTGGGACAAATCTATTGTCCTGCAGGTTCCAGCCCCAGTCTAGAGCATCTATACCATCATCTGTTCCCATCCAGACCATGACCTGGTAGTATGCTCTACGACAGTGGAATTTGGTAGCAGATTCAGTTGGTGGTAGACGTTCAGGCGTTACCGTTGATGAAGCTGAGACTACCTTCTTGCTGAAAATGTTATATCTCATTTTTGCAAGCGAATCTGTGCACTTTCCACCAAAAAAGACAGCCATTGCTTGGCACCCAAGGTAATCGATCACATCTGTTGTCTGGTTTGGTACAGTGAATGCATTGGCACAAGCCTGAAGGACAGGATCCCCTTTTACAAGTTTTTGGAATGCTGTCTTTTTGCCAACTCCGAAGATCCGGGAAGTTGTGTCACAGCCAGTCACAGCATGGATGAACAGCAACTGAGAACACACATCCTGTCCGAGTACTTCTTTCAAATGGTTTATGGCGTACACTTTAAAACTGCCATCAGCTTTCGACTTGTCTGATCTGAAATAAAGGCCCTTGCTATCTCTCTGTGCATAGTAAAGAAGTAAGACGAGGAGATCAGTATCTTCTCCAATCAGCGTCGTGGTGTGAAGAAGAGATGATCCCACTGCGGCCCTTACTATGTCTACATCAGCATCTCCAAGTGAATTGAGTGTGCAATTTTACCATAGCTTTGTCTGTGCTTCCATTGTATTCGGTGAAGGAGTGAACCACCATCAAGAACATAATGCTCCGTTTCTGGTACAGAATCTAGGATTGCATCACTTGCATGATCACAGATCGCGTGCGCTAGTTGTGATTTATCAGCTTTGCGGAAGACGTTTCCGGCTTCAAAGAGGGCAGGAGGGAAAGGACTGAGTTCGTAACGCATAACCTCCTCCAATGACAGCTCTCCAGTTTGGGAGACAATAAGGAAACGTTGAAAAAGAAGTGCAGAATCAATGATTCGATCAGGAGCAACCTTGATAGACGATTTTTGTCCAAGGGTTATGGCTTTATCCTTTCTACTAAATGAAAATGTGAATGCCGGCGGTCCGATCATTTTGTGCATGATGTTGCGTCCAACAGAGTCATAATCATGCACGTTCACTCCATCCTCAGCGACAACACCTGTAACAACATTATTAAAGAAGAGTCTGGAGAGAAAGGTGAACATATAGCAAGTTTTGAAGTGATCTTCTCCAGGTCAGCAGCATCCCTTTTCATCCTTGCCTCTGTTGAATACTTGTGCTGTTCTGATGTTGTGTATGTCTGGTTTGAGAACTCCTGTATTGCGGTGTTATACTCTGATGTTATGCCCTTTGACATTGTCCAAAGGGATCTCTGATTGTCGGTCATTCCACTTCCATGTGTCGTCCCTCCTGTAGTCTTCAATGACCTCATCAATGTTGTTTCGATTACAAGATCTGAGCTGAGGCCTGCCCATGATTGGCTGCTGCGACGGATAACATGAAAACCCTTTTCAAATTGTCTGAAGACATCTGGGTGGTTGATGTGAAGCTGACTCATCTCTTGGACATAAAAGTGTGCCGATTTCAAGTAATTGTAATGCCCAGCCGCAGCGAATATCGGCATGCATTCAGAAACAGCGCGTAGGTGCAAAAGCCAGGAACCTGTGCGATCTGCTGTTATCAGTGACCTAGCAACTTCTAACATGTGTTGGTAATTTAGCCACAACTGACTAGTTTTGGATCTAGCACACAGTTCCATCTTCCTTTTTCCCAGCTCTTAATTTATTGTAATGAGGGTCTCTGATGTGAACACTGTTTCCAATGGCATTTCACCCTTAACTATTGAGGTATACATTGCTTCAGACTGTTCAACCATTGCTGCAAATTCATGACTATCATCTACCATTTCTGATATTATCATGCGGTTAAGACATTTGTCAACCAGAAGATGGCCACGGAATGCTCTCTGAACTGATTTGCCTGTCATCATATGGGCTACTGAGTTCTCCCCATAGACTACCCCTATGGTAGTTTGGGAGCTGGAGAGTGCAAACACCTCTAACTATAACAACTATAATGGTCAAAAAGAAGGCTTCAACTACGTATGCTAGCTTGAGAGCTGAGAGTGCAAACACCTCTGTCAAAGACTAGAATGAAACTGGGGCTTAAATAACACTGCCAGGTCAGACACGCCCAGGCATGCCCAAACACAGGACTAGGTCAGAAAAGAAAGAAAGAAACTGATTCAGAAAAAGAAGGCTTCAACGATGGTAGTTTGGGAGCTGGAGAGTGCAAACACCTCTAACTATAACAACTATAATGGTCAAAAATAAGGCTTCAACTATGCTAGCTTGAGAGCTGGAGAGTGCAAACACCTTTTTTAGTAAGCTATTTGTATTTGTATAGTCATTTTAAGCTCCTGGGCGCCAGTTTGGACGCCATCTTGAAAATGATGCCTTTACGGAAGGTGTATTTTCCTAGATTTTTTGTATGTTCACAAGCATGTCTAGAGGTACCAGAATCAAGTGAAAAATCATAGTTATATATTTTTTTCTATTGAGATATATAGCCATTTTAAGCTTGGTCTGCCGCCAATTTGGACGCCATCTTGAAAATTAAGCCTTTTTGGAAGGTGTATTTTCCTAGATTTTTAGTATGTTAGTGAACATGCCCAGAGGTACCAGAATCAGTTGAGAAATCCTTTGCACCATATTCTCAATTTGAGATATAGCCATTTTAATATCTCCACCGCCATCTGGGACGCCATCTTGGAAATGGCGGCTTTCGGGGGGGGTCGATTTTGGTCGACTTTTAGTATGTTATTTAGCACGCTCAATACTATCGGAATCCATCGAAAAACCTTTTATATACATTTTTTTTGGGTTAAGTGCTTTTTTTTCATAGATTGACTCGCCTACAAGTTGAACAAGCTGGTGAAGAAGGCTAGCTCCGTAGTGGCCGGTGAGCTGGATAACCTAGAGGTGGTGGCTGAGAGGAGGTAGAAGCCCTCCTGGAGAACCCTTCTCACCCCCCCTATGAGGAGCTGGCCAGAATGAAGAGCATGTTTAGCCAAAGACTCATCCCCCCTCCGACACACCACAAACCGCCTGGGCCGGTCCTTTATACCGGCAGCCATCAGCCATTGATTTGGAAATAATATAGGTTTCAGGCGAGCAACCCGAACGATTTGCACATGTGCATATAACACGTCATATCTCACTATCTAGAAAACAAGACTGGAATATTTTTATACGGGGCGATGTTTAGCGTGGAATAGCGCACAAACGAAAGTATTTAGAAATGAACTGCTTTGTCCATGTCGGACTATAAATAGTTCCTGTCAAATGAGCCATACTATTGTCTCCATAGCTATAATATATACGATGGGTCCGCAAACATCATGAAAATTGTCAATAATGCTGGCGCCAGGGAGTAAAGATGGGAAAACAGCGTGGCAGTCAATGAGTTAATGATGAATATTCTATAGTTACAGAATAATGACTGTTCCATTTCTATGGTTACACTTTGTATACTGAGATTTAATTAGTTCTAGGAAGCTCAGGGATAGTTTGGTGAAAACAGATCCTGGATCAAGATCACCCTGACACAGTTCCTGTCATCTTCAAATGATGGAAATGGAAACGGTATGAGTTGCAATGCAATGATGAAGTCGGACGTGTTCTACGACCCCCGAGCAGGAAGGAAGTACCATCTAAGGAGTGTAAAGTACTTGAGTAATTGTACTTTGTTACAATACTTAAGTACTGTTTTTGGGGATTTGTACTTTACTTGAGTATTATTAGGTTTGTATACTTGTAATTTTACTCAATTACATTTCAGAGAAAAAAATAAAACGTTTTACTCCTTACATTTAAAATGCAGACCTACAAAGTACAAATCTCACAGGTCCAACCATTTTAATGAGTATATTTGTTTATCTGGCCGAACTAACGTTAACCGTATTAATCCTGCGGCCGCACTTTATTTAAAAACAGCTAATCAAATAATAATAATTTAGGACATGCTCAGAGGTCATCAATCGGCACGCATGCATGCAATTCGTATCTGCGATTAATCCATCCCATCGTCCTTCCCCCCCAAGGGCAGCCGGGAGCAGACAGGCGTCAACGTGAGCCGCGCCAGGGGACCAATCCAAGTGCTCTTGTCCGTCTTCGTCAAGGACACCACAGCGTTAGCGATCTGTTGTGCATGTTTTTCCATTGGGTTTATCTTATCGGGGGGGAAACCCTTGCGAGCACGGGGAGAACATGCAAACTCCACACAGAAAGGCCTGGGAGATACCCCACCTGGGTAACATGGAAACCTGGTCCCCAAGCGGGAATCGAACCCTGGACCTTCTTGCTGTGAGGCGACAGTGTTAACCACTACACCACCGTGACGCTTCAATGGAAAATGAACCCGCCCATACCCATGCTGATTGGTCCTTGTGCACGACTAGAAAGCGGGGTTCTTTGATTAAACACCTGCTATCAGAAGAATGACGGTAGGATTTTTTTTTTTTTTTTTACTTTTACTTTTTAGTACTTATGTACATTTAAAAGTAGAAACGTTTTGACTTTTACTCAAGTGTGTTTTTAGCCAGATCCTCTGACTTTTACTTGAGTACGATTTTGAGACGGTACCCATACTTTCACTTATGTATAATTTCTGGGTACTTTTTACACCCCTGCTTACATTACACTCTAAGATGTATGTTGTTTTTGGATATCACCATTGTTTTTTGTACTGTTATACTGTTGATAATTGAGCTTCAGGTGAGAAGCCTCCATGGGGCATCTGGCTACTCAGGAAGATGGAAGCTAAAAGGTTTGTCTCCACATGTGTAACGGAGTTAGAAATGATATTTGTTTGCATGTGAATTTTATCTAAATTGAGAAACATCATACCATATTGTTTTGGGAGCCACCTGGTGACGTGTTGAGGTCATTGTATATCGCGCTGCATGTCCCTGTGGGGACACCGTATCTATCCAGCAGTGTTGTACCGGTGCTTGAGGTAGGTTCCTCATTGAAGTGTAGCTCTGCTAATTCACTAATTTCTCTGGTTAGAATTTGTCTAAACATTAAACTGCAGTAACCTAGTGCATAATGCTCACTGTATTACATAACGTAATGATAGCTGTGTTGGTTTGACCGCTGGTATTGGTTCTGTATGTGTGTTGCGTTTGCAAATGTTGTAACTGGAGGAACGTGTTATGGCGCGAATACTTTCTTTGTACAATAATCTTGAGAAGGAAGTCTAATGTACCGTTTTATGTTACACATGCAGGTCTACCAGATGTACAGTGACCAAGAAAACACTACAGCTGTTTCTATTTCATGTCTTTTTATAGGTATGTGGCTTCATACGTAATGCAAACATGTTATATTCGACGTCATTATATGTTGGGGATATACTGATGCACTTCCTGCTATGTCCAGCAGGTCGTGCAAGTTTACCAATTTGGTTAATAGACTTAATGGTATTATACTGTGTGTTGGGTAGTGGGTTTGTTATTTTAATTGTTATGAGAATGTAAAATACATGTACTTTTATAAATACTGTGTCATTGAGACATTATAAAAGAGCAGTGTTGTACCGGTGCTTGAGGTCTACCAGATGTACAGTGACCAAGAAAACACTACAGCTGTTTCTATTTCATGTCTTTTTATAGGCAATAAACAGTCGAAAGCAGTTCCGTCTCTTCAATCTCTGACCAGATGACAACCGTTACACTGGTGCCGTGACCTTCTGGATCTTCAAGATCAGCTCGACGCCGATCGCCGTGGATGCTGTGTGGCTGTCCAGTGTACAAGATCAGTGTGTGGTCAGATCTGTAACTAGTATATTGGTCAGAGCGAAGTGTTTTCACTCCCATACATAGAGTGACGATTAGTTTTGTTTTGTTTTGTTAAAAAGAAAGAAAAAATATATATATAATTATTATTTTGATTATAATTTTCTTTTTCTTTATTTTTCTTTATTTTCTTTCTTTTCATTTGATATTCCGTAGTTTAACACAACGCGAGTACTTGCAATGTCTGAGGGGGGAGTTGATGACGATAGGGTGGATACTTTTGCCAGCCCAGTCCTATCGATGGGAAGAGGTTTGGCGTTGAGTGGCTATGCTGAAGGCAGCGATGTCACCAGGAAGTTTGATGGGGGGGTGGGGCATTCCCGGTCCATGGCTGACAGCGGTAGGGGTACAGGGTTGAGTCAGAGCCCAGGTTGTGCCCCTGTTGGGCAGGTCATGGGGGAGGGTCCTCACACTTCTACACCTAGTAGTGATGCTGATGCTATGAACAACCTCACAGACATGGTAGGGCAGTTAGGTGCCCAGATTGGCGAGTCTATAGTCGCAAAGTTGATGTCATCTGGTGTAATAAACATGAGTGGCGATCTCCAGAATACTTCACGTCAGGATACGCACAGGGAAGCTACCAGGCAGGAAGCCCCACATGTGACAGTTCAGGTTAGGCCAGACAGAGAACCCCAGACATTCAGAGGTGACGGTTCTGATAAGTGTTCAGTTCAGGAGTGGATTGACATGACTAAGTCTCATCTCAGGAAACAGGCGATACCTATGCTTGAGCAGGCTGAGGAAATTCTGAGTCGGTTAAGGGGTAAAGCTAGAGATGTTGTGAGGATCGGCCTACGTAGTGATCCATCACTTGATGCCGATAGAGACCCTGGGCTGATTTACAATATCCTCCTTCAGTACTTCAGTGATGCATCCTCATGTCTCCCTCTTTCAGACTTCTATGCCACCCTGCCCAAACCCAGAGAAAACCCAGTCGATTACTGGATTAGATTGAACAAGGCAGCAGACCTAGCTATTGAGGGTCTGGACAGACAGGGCAAGCAAGCAGGGAACATGAGTGATGAGGTGGCGCTCATGTTTGTGAAACATTGTCCTGACCCAGAGTTATCCTACACTCTGAAATGTAAGCCAATCCATGAATGGACCTCACGAGATGTACAGATGAGGATTGATGATTACCAAAGGGAGTTGAGGGCTAGCAGCAGAGTTAGTGGGGCTGTGCAGTTAAAGAGTCACACCACCACTGTCCTCCATGAGCAGTCTAGCTCATCACCAGCCAGTTTGTCAGTACCTGAGCAGTGCCACACCCAGAGTCCTATCTCTCTCTCTCTTCAAGCCCAACACCAGGAGTGTCATACTCCTTACCCCTCTCCTGGTTCTGTCCCAGTTCAAGGAGAGTTCTGCCATGTCCCACGCCCCACCTCTACGGCAGTTGTCGGTCAGAATCTCCAGCAGTCGGGGGAGAGGCTTCTTAGCCGTATGGTGGACATGTTTCAGGGGATGATGGAGAAAATGCAGCAGCGCAATGTCGCTACGCCAATGCGTGGTGGGAGGTTCCCGCGTACCCCTGGAGGGGGACGTCCCAGGGAGCAAGCTTGTCGGGTCTGTGATGACTCTAGTCATAGCACCATTTCACACTGCATGAATGAGAGGCTGTGTTTCGCCTGTCTGGCCCCTGGGCATACAAAGAGGGACTGTCAGGCCAATAAGTCCTCCCAACCTCAGTTTGGGGGAAACTAACTGACCTGTATGTGAAGGGAGGCAGTACAGGTCCCGTCGTGAACTCCCAAACTAGTTATATATCTGATGCTGAGACGGTTTATACGTCTGTGAAGGATTCAAGTGATGACTCAGAAGTTGTTGTGTATCAGAACATACACAGGATTAGCAGCAGTGACAGTCTTTTTTATACACCTGTGGGTGTGGGTGGTACAACAACGCTGGGTGGCATGCTGGACAGCGGGTCCATGGCTTGTAGCATCAGCGAGGCAGCAGAGATGAAGCTGAGGGAGGCTGGAGTGATAACTGAGCACAACCAGATCAATGTGAACGTGGTCCTTGTTGGATGTGGTGGACGTCGTGTCACGCCAAAGTCTGCCTTCGATGTGGAGATGGAAGTGTATGGCTGTAAGATGTCGGTCCCCACGCTCGTTGTTCAGGGACAGCATGATGAGTTGATACTGGGGACTAATGTTATTAAGCATGTCCTTCGTCAGTCTAAGCTGTGCGATTCCTACTGGAAAGCTGTATCCGACCCCTGCACTGCCAAAGATCAAGAATCTGAACAGTTCCTATCTATGCTCTCTGGTCTGAGTCCGTGGAGAGGTCAGGACGTGCCGGACAAAGTTGGCACTGTGAGGTGCAATTCAGCTGTTTGCCTTGAACCTGGCCGTGAATATCTCGTATGGGGAAAACTACCTAAAGACACTGTTGTATCTCCGGGCAGCACCGTAATGACAGAGCCCACATCTGCTCGTTCGGCCCCGAGGGGAGTTTTGGTAGCAAGGATTGTTACTCCATTGTGGGGAGACAGATGGGTCCCACTGAAGCTCATCAATACTTCTGACAGGCCCGTGTTGGTGAGGCGTAATGCAAAGCTGGCCGACGTCTTCTCCTGCATGGCGCTTGAGGACATGGATGTCGCTGACCCTCCAAAGGTCCCCCTGGTCAGTTGCACTCAAGTGGAGATGCCCGCCTCTGCCGAGGTACGTTCCACTGATGACAAACTTGAGTCAGTTGGGTTGAGCAGTCTCGACGTCCAGTCTTGTGATGTATCAGAGAGCTGGAAACAGAAGATGGCTGACCTGATTGTGCGGTATGAGGACATCTTCTCACGCCACCATCTTGACTGTGGAGAAGCGAAGGACTTCGTACACCGCATTCACCTCTCTGACCACAGACCATTCCGGCTCCCATTCAGGCGGGTTCCCCCCGGCCAGTATCAGATATTACGCCGGGTACTGAGTGAGATGGAGGAGAAGGAGATCATCCGAAAGTCCACCAGTGAATACGCGTCTCCTCTGGTACTTGTGTGGAAAAAGAATGGCGATCTCCGTGTGTGTACGGATTTCCGTTGGCTGAACAAGAGGACCCTAAAGGACGCTCATCCTCTCCCTCACCAGGCGGATTGCCTGGCTGCGCTTGGTGGCAACTGTTTCTTCAGTACAATGGACTTGACCTCCGGGTTCTATAACATGCCATTACATGAGGACGACAGAAAGTACTCAGCCTTCACCACGCCCATGGGCTTGTATGAGTACAACCGCCTTCCGCAGGGCCTCTGCAATAGCCCCGGGAGCTTTATGCGCATGATGACCAGTATCTTCGGGGACCAGAACTACTTGAGTTTACTGTGCTACTTGGATGACTTGTTGGTGTTTGCTCCAGATGAGGAGACTGCCTTGGGGCGCCTTAAAATGGTGTTCGACAGACTGCGTGGTCATAACCTGAAGTTGGCCCCAAAGAAATGCTTCTTCCTTAGAAGGTCTGTGAAATTTCTCGGTCACATAATAGACGAGAAGGGCGTGTCAACAGACCGCAGCAAGGTTGAGAGCATTGCAAAAATGACGAGTGCTGACCTCATGGAGCCCAATGGGGTGAACCCATCACAGAAGCGGATAAGATCGTTTTTGGGGATGATCAACTATTACCAGCACTTCATTCCCAGATACTCCGCCGTCGCCAAGCCTCTCTTCTCTCTGTTAAAGGGCGAGAGAAAAAAAGGGAAGGAGGGGAAGTACAGACTGTCGAACAAGAAGTTGAGAGCCTCTGACTGGACCTCAGACCAGGAACAGGCTTTTGAGAAGCTGAAGACATCCCTTGTTAACACGGTGGTCCTGGCTCACCCTGACTTCAGCCGCCCCTTCATGCTGTCGACGGATGCATCCCTGGATGGTATTGGTGCTGTCCTGTCACAAGTCCAGGAAGGCGAAACCAGAGCCAGGCCTATTGCGTTCGCCAGCAAGTCCTTGTCTCAGTCTCAAAAGAACTATCCAGCTCATCGTTTGGAGTTTCTGGCCTTGAAGTGGTCAGTCTGTGACAAGTTTAGTCACTGGCTGAAGGGCCACAAGTTTACAATTTGGACTGACAACAACCCGCTGACTCACATAATGACAAAGCCGAAGCTGGACTGTTGTGAACAGCGCTGGGTAGCTAAATTGGCAAGCTACGACTTTGACATCAAGTATGTGCCAGGCCGGCTGAACGTTGTGGCTGATGCCCTGAGCCGTGTGCCGTTTGTTAAGGACAGTGTTGGTCATAGGTTGCTGGAAGAGCCCTACCTGAGTCTCCTGTCCCAAGTCAGGGATATGTCGAGTGGCTCTGTTCAAGATGCCTTTCGGGTTTCCAGTGGTCACAGGGAACACCCCCCGATGAGTGTCGATGCTCAGGCCTCATGCAGTCCCATTCACATGCATACTCAATCCATTGAGATGGAAGATGTGTCTGCTGTTGTACAATCACATGTGGAATGGGAGGCTGGTTCAAGGGCTCGTGCTGTGGCAGTGCTGCAGTATTTGCCTCAGTTGGTTCCGCCTGGACAAGACTATTTGCCTGCCCACACAGAGAGGGACCTCCGTGATAGGCAGTTGGAAGACAGAACCGTTTCCCGTGTCTTGTATTACGTGGAGAGATGTCGGAGACCTTCCAGGAGAGAAAGAGTGAAAGAGTCTGTCACAGTCATGAGATACTTGAAGCACTGGGAGAAGCTCGCTGTGAGCAATGGTGTGCTGTACAGAGTTTCAAGAGACCAGATCACCAAGGCAAGGCGGTCTCAGTATGTCGTGCCTGATTCACTCAAGGTTGAGGTTCTGAAGGGTGTTCATGATGATGCAGGACATCAGGGCCAGTTCAGGAGTCTCAGTTTAACCAGACAAAGGTTCTTCTGGCTAAACCTTGACAGGGATGTGAGAGACCATGTGCGCCACTGTCAGCGATGCATCGTCAGCAAGACAGTCGAACCTGAGGGGAGAGCTCCCTTAGAGAGTATAACATCAACCAGACCGCTGCAGCTTGTCTGCATCGACTTTTGGTCGGCTGAAGATTCCAGAAACAAGTCAGTCGATGTCTTGGTGGTGACCGATCACTTTACGAGGATGGCTCAGGCGTTTTCCTGTAGAAACCAGTCAGCCAAGCAAGTGGCGAGAGTCCTCTGGGACAGATATTTCTGCGTCTTCGGGTTCCCAGAGCGGATCCACAGCGACCAAGGGGCCAACTTTGAGAGTCAGCTAATCAGTGAGCTTCTCAGAGTTTCAGGTGTCAGGAAGTCGCACACAACACCCTACCATCCAATGGGAAATGGTAGTGTGGAACGATTCAACAGGACCCTGGGTGGGATGATCCGTGCATTGACACCTGAAGCAAAGGCTGACTGGCCACGGCGTTTGCAGACGTTGACATTCATGTACAACTGTACGGTCCATGAGACGACGGGATACGCCCCCTTTTATCTCATGTTTGGCCGCATTCCCCGTCTACCTGTAGATGTCCTCTTCCGAACCGTCTTGAATGACTCATGTGTGACGAGTTATGACAAGTATGTAGAATCTCTCACTAAAGATCTGAGGGAGGCCATGGCCATTGCCCAGGAACATGCCACGAAGGAGCAGAACAGGCATGCTCGGCTCTACAACAGGAAAGTGAAGGGGTCTGACATTGAGGTCGGCGACAGGGTGCTCTTGGCGAACAGGAGGGAAAGGGGGAAGAGGAAAGTCGCTGATCGATGGGAATCAACCATCTACACTGTGGTGG
>NC_140180.1:100896440-100932887 GCF_963971535.1 Notolepis coatsorum
ATGGACACCATGTTGTTTTAAAATATGTGTAAATCAAATAAGAGAGTGTGGATCGTATTGCATTTTATTCAAGTATCTTTGCTATGGAGCGATCCGGCACTGGGTTGAACTAAAAACAAAAGAAAAATGGACTTTTAAACCTGTGTTTACCGATATATGAGTATAGACATGTTCGCTGTATACAAACGTACCGTGTTCGAGCCAATCAGCAATACCAACTGAGTCATGTGACTAAGTTGCCCCCTACCTGCGCGAGCTGCTGCGCTAAAATAAGTACAACGGGGCTCTATGGAGAAACCATGACACTCCCCTGACTAAAAGTTGTTTCAAACTAAAACAGCTGGATGTCATTTAGCCAAATCAGCGCCGCTGTAACTGTGAGTCTTTCACCTTTTACATATCTAGCTTTGGCATGGATTGATTGTTTAGATCGCTAGCATGGCTAACAAATGCAAATATATTGTAGTCTGTCCCGTTGTTCTGACCAGGATTACGTTCATTTCGCACCCTTGATGCGCGCACACTGAGTCTGACGTATACAGCAAACAGGTCTATAAGTAAGATAAGATAAGATAAGATATTCCTTTATTGATCCCCTTGGGGAAATTCAGGCATCATAGCAGTATGGGGGGAGGGGGGAGGGGAGGTACAGGCAGTAGAAGACATGATACAGGTCGTAAAAGTATCGCACAGTGGAGAAGTAAAAATAAAAATAGAATAAAAGAATAGGCAGTGTAAACAATATAACAATACGTATCTATGAATCAAAAAGGATAGGGCCTGTCGTCACAAACGTGAGACCTCAATATCGCTTGTATCATGGCGAGAGCGACTCGGGACGCCTTGTGTTGGAAAAAGCCCCCCGGTATCGTCCTTCAAGCTGAATTGAAATGTGCCGTCTTGGCAGCGCTCTCTAAAAAGCTCAGCCTCGTCTGCCTGGATGTGTACATTGTGTGCGACTCCCCCGGAGATACCCACCACCCCCCACCAGCCCCCGCCGGTCTCTTTACACACGGCGTCCCGTCTGTGTGGCGCTTTCCGCTCGGCAGCCTTCTCCTCCGCGCGTCTCTCCGCCAAAGCGAGGCACGGATTGAATAGGATCTTTTAACCCTGTGTCATCGATTCTCCTTCGTCTCTTTCATCCTCTTCTTCACGCCACCGTTTCCCTTTCCCGAGTCGCTATTTTCTGCCAGACTCCCTCTTTTCCTCTTCACCGCTGTGTTTCTCTCTCTCTCTCTCTCTCTCTCTCTCTCTCTCTCTCTCTCTCTCTCTCTCTCTCTCTCTCTCTCTCTCTCTCTCTCTCTCTCTCTCTCTCTCTCTCTGTGCCTTGTGTGTCTTGACCTGTTTAAACTCCCAGCATGCTACTGTATTGTGTTGCTGTGCTGTGAAGCACTGGGGGATTTAGGGATGATCAGACATGAAGCGCTTTTCTGCCTCCCTCGCCCGCCCGCACAGAGAGAGAGAGAGAGAGAGAGAGAGAGAGAGAGAGAGAGAGAGAGAGAGAGAGAGAGAGAGAGAGAGAGAGAGAGAGAGAGAGAGAGAATCCTCCTCCACAGGGTTCTTGTGTGTGTGTGTGTGTGTGTGTGTGTGTGTGTGTGTGTGTGTGTGTGTGTGTGTGTGACGAAGAGGGAGGGTGTCTGTATGTATGTGAGAGGTGTGTGTGTGTGTGTGTGTGTGTGTGTGTGTGTGTGTGTGTGCAAGATAGAAAGAAGAGAGAGAGAGAAGGAGACGTGTGTGTAAATGTGTGACATCTTTTCCCGCTTGTGTATGTGTTTCATGTTGATGTGTGTGTCTCCATATGAGCCAGTGTGAATGCAAATGTGTTGGTGCATGTGTGTGTGTGTGTGTGAGTGATCATTCCTCAGCGTCAACAGTTTAGGAGACGTGCTGACGGGAGCGTTAGGCTCTGATACACACCTGGCCGCTCTGAGAACAAAATAACAACACGTGGAACAACATGCGGAGGCCCTCGTGAGGTGGAGGAAGAGGAGGAGGAGAACGTGGAGGAAGTGGAGGAGGACGATTGTTGTCGAGGGAAAGGTCAGAGAAGAAAAGTGAGAGGAAGAGGAGGAAGATGAGGAAGAGGAGGAGGAGGAGGAATATTGTTGTCGAAGGAAAGGTCAGAGAAGAAAAGTGAGATGAAGAGGAGGAAGAGGTGGGCGAGGAAGATGGGTAAACGGAGAGGGGAAGTGAAGCAAACAGAATTGAAGACTTGGGTTTGAAGTGGAGGATCCAGAGAAGAGACAAGACAACAATAAAACTAGACTAGGTGAAAACAAGACCAGGTGAAAACTAGACTAGGTGAAAACTAGACTAGGTGAAAACTAGACTAGGTGAAAACTAGACCAGGTGAAAACTAGACCAGGTGAAAACTAGACTAGGTGAAAACTAGACCAGGTGAAAACTAGACTAGGTGAAAACTAGACCAGGTGAAAACTAGACCAGGTGAAAACTAGACCAGGTGAAAACTAGACTAGGTGAAAACTAGACCAGGTGAAAACTAGACCAGGTGAAAACTAGACCAGGTGAAAACTAGACCAGGTGAAAACTAGACTCGGTGAAAACTAGACTAGGTGAAAACTAGACCAGGTGAAAACTAGACCAGGTGAAAACTAGACTAGGTGAAAACTAGACCAGGTGAAAGACCAGGTGAAAACTAGACCAGGTGAAAACTAGACTAGGTGAAAACTAGACCAGGTGAAAACTAGACTAGGTGAAAACTAGACCAGGTGAAAACTAGACCAGGTGAAAACTAGACTAGGTGAAAACTAGACCAGGTGAAAACTAGACCAGGTGAAAACTAGACTAGGTGAAAGACCAGGTGAAAACTAGACCAGGTGAAAACTAGACCAGGTGAAAGACCAGGTGAAAACTAGACCAGGTGAAAACTAGACCAGGTGAAAGACCAGGTGAAAACTAGACTAGGTGAAAACTAGACCAGGTGAAAGACCAGGTGAAAACTAGACCAGGTGAAAACTAGACCAGGTGAAAACTAGACCAGGTGAAAACTAGACTAGGTGAAAACTAGACTAGGTGAAAACTAGACCAGGTGAAAACTAGACTAGGTGAAAACTAGACCAGGTGAAAACTAGACCAGGTGAAAACTAGACCAGGTGAAAACTAGACTAGGTGAAAACCTGGTACATGGTTAATGTTCACCAGTGAGGTCTTCGGTCACCTTATCCAGCGGCTTGATCGTGTAACTGCGTCACTCAGCGACAGACGTACGTGTCAGTGAGCAGCTGCTGCCGCTGGGAGTGAGTTACTGACATCGCCGGCCATAGAGGTGCTTCACATCTACACACTATTATAGCTAAACACTACTGTATATACCGTATTACTTATGGTCAGCGATTGATATTTTGTTATGGTTTCCACTTTGGCAAATATGTCTGATGAAATTGAATTAACTATGATCTTAGAGTGTTTTGGTTATTGTAGGTAACTATTGGCTGTCGATCTGTGGCCATTTTCCCACCTGAGAGGATAATTGTTGTTAGCTGCTTTAATCAGTAGACATCCACACAAATATAAAAAATCTTGGCGTAACATTCAAGCAGTCCTTGCTTTTCGAGAAGCACATAAAATCACTGTTTGTTCTACCTGAGGAATATAGCCAAACTCCGGGCTATTTTATCGCACGCAGAGCTGGAAATGGCTATCCATGCTTTTATTTCCACTAGGCTGGACTACTGTAATTCAGTGGACCGGCTACAACTGGTCCAAAATGCTGCTGCTAGGCTGCTTACCAGGTCCAGGAGGTCATCTCATATCACACCAGTCCTGGCCTCCCTGCACTGGCTTCCTGTTCCTGTTGATTCAATTCAAGGTCCTGGTTTTTACTTAGAGCAGTTCATAGTCAAGCCCCCACGTACATCTCAGACCTCATACACCCCTATAACTCCAGCCGGTCCCTAAGGTCTTCTGATCAGGGCCTCCTGGTGGTGAACCAGCCCTGATGTCCTCTGATCAGGGCCTCCTGGTGGTGAACCAGCCCTGAAGTCCTCTGATCAGGGCCTCCTGGTGGTGAACCAGCCCTGATGTCCTCTGATCAGGGCCTCCTGGTGGTGAACCAGCCCTGATGTCCTCTGATCAGGGCCTCCTGGTGGTGAACCAGCCCTGAGGTCCCTGATGTCCTCTGATCAGGGCCTCCTGGTGGTGAACCTGACTAAATCCAATCCAATCCAATCCACTTTATTTATAAAGCACATTTAAAAACCAAAGTGCTGTACAAGTCCCACAACATAAGATAAAAACATAAAAACATAAACAATTTAATAAAAGCACACAATAAAAACAAATACAATATCGCTTCTGGCAGGACAAAACCTCCTAACTCCAAAAACCCAACTTTTCAGCAGATGAAAAAAACTAACACAGATTTGAGGGTGAATAGAGTTACGAGGTTTAGACAGATGATTGGTTTAATGCTTTCCCATTGTGTAGACTTTGTAAGACCACACACACATGGAGGATGAGTTGAAAAAAAAATGGAGTTAAGAGGTTTTGTCCCGCCAGCAGCGATATGTTACATAAAAAAGGCAGGTCTCTCAAAAACTGACACCGAAAGCCAGAGCAAGTAGATGTGTTTTGAGGCGTGATTTGAACACCTGCAGAGTGGGGGCCTGCCTGACATGCAGTGGCAGCTCATTCCAGAGCTTTGGGGCTGCCACAGCGAAAGCACGGTCCCCCCTAAGATTCAGCCTGGACTTTGGAACGGCCAAGAGGAGCTGGGGGATCATAGGGTTCCAGCAGGTCTGAGAGGTAACCCGGTGCCAGGCCGTTCAAACATTTAAAAGCAAACAGTAAAACCTTAAAATCAATCCTAAAACGCACAGGAAGCCAGTGGAGGGAAGCCAGCACAGGGAAAACGTGTTCCCGTTAGCAGATGGGCAACGGCCTTAGCTGCAAACGAGAGAGGCCTGACTGATGCCAACGTATAAGGCATTACAGTAGTCAAGGCGAGAGGTCATAAAAGCATGGATGACACAAAGACTAAAGGGGGCCGAGCGTTTGAAGCAGTGGCCCCTAGGCTCTGGAATGAGCTCCCCCAGGTCTTGATAGCCTTCCCCTCTGTGGCCCCTAGGCTCTGGAATGAGCTCCCCCAGGTCTTGATAGCCTTCCCCTCTGTGGCCCATAGGCTCTGGAATGAACTCCCCCAGGTCTTGATAGCCTTCCCCTCTGTGGCCCATAGGCTCTGGAATGAACTCCCCCAGGTCTTGATAGCTTCCCCCTCTGTGGACTCGGTCAAGGGGCAGCTAAAACCCCACCTGTTCAGGTTGGCGTTTGGCCACGTACACACGTTATTCAGTTGATTCTGTTTTGTCCGTGCCTGTTTTTATACTGTAAAAATAAATAAAGCCTTACTTACTTACTTACATGTTTTCAACCAAATAATCAATCGCAGACTGAGACCAGGGCCCTCATGCATCAACGTGGACTTTGAACTTGACCTACTTCCACACGTAAGCACGGAATGTAGAACTAGCGTACGCACAGGGAAGTCGGCATTCATCACACGTGCGTACGCAGGCTCTATGGTCCTCCGTGTTGATGAATACCACTTTGTTCTACCGTCAATGCTCGTGCATGATTATCCATATATGGTCATGAAAATGAGGAAACACCCCCCATGGGATGTGAAATAATGGACCGACCCGAGCGGGACTCCGAGAAACTCCACGGAGAATTCACTGCTGTCGAACCAAGAAGACACTATCGCGTATTATGATTTATGGGATAAATAAAAGGCGGACTTGTAAACGGTGATGTCAGATATCAACGGCTCCCTAAAACCATTGCTGCAATTCTGCCTGGACAGCTCAAAATACTAATAAAGACCGTTCGTTGACCACTGTTTGGCGTTGGTTGTGTGTCATTATAACCGTGCTGTATGAATGCCTTTATTAGTTGTGTTCGATTGGCTATATGATTTTTAGAGGCATCTATTTTGTTGTCGGCTAATAAAGACCGCGCTGGAATATGACTGCCTTTTCCCGTGTTGTTTGATTAATACCCACGGATTAAAGTTCTCCTCAATTCTATTCCAAATCGCGATGGATCTCCCGTCAATTTTCTACCTGCTGCATATGATTTCTAGAGGCATACTACAATCTATTTTGATGTCAGTATTGGGTAGCCTATATAAACAATATAATACGAGAGCATGTACAAGAACAATGAATCTCACTGCATGTTGTATCCTGCCTTTCAATACATGAACTTGAATTCCATCATGTTTGTGTGCGGGACTCAAGGCTGCTGTCACAATGGGTGGTACCGCCGTACAGTAATAATAATAACAGTCCACACAATATCACGATCCATGCCATAGCCTATGTTCTATTAGGACATGATCTGTGACGACAAATGTTCTAGAATGTTTGATTAAGATATCATACTCTGACAGCATGCCTATGAGCAACAAAAACGCGAACTTGAATCCCATCATATACATAGTCTGTCCACTATAGTGTCACTGTCATTGCAATGCGTTTTCTAATCCTTCTTATACAGTAAAAAGGGGGAAGAACACTATATTCATATGACTTGTATTCTGCTTACAGCTTCGAAGTTCCACTTGTTTAGTTTAACGTAAAGCCTTTTAAATATAATCAAAACGTTCCCGTGTTTCTGCGGTCTGCGCAGAATAATAACGAGTTGAGCTTTATGATTTATGATGAATTGAAAATGGGGGACCCTGATGTAAACAAGACGGAAGTTGGTCTGCATCCCCAATTAACAATTGTATGTACTGAGCTGTACTGTACTGTACCCATTCTGCAATCTGTTAATAAACTTTTCAATCAATCAATCAATCAAGCTACGCGGAGCGCAGTCAGTCAGTAGCCTACACCCCGTATATTCCGATAACGCTATATAAACCATGCTGCATTCATTCTGAGAGAAAGATCTATTATTCCAAATGCTATTTATAGGGTTTTGACCATAATTACACTACTGTTGCTATTTTACAATGAACTATAATGAACTACGGTTCGTACAGAACGTGCCAGTGTTATTATGCACAGAAGCTCATTTCCTTGTTGTAATAATATATTCTACCACTGGGCGCTAGGTACGCCAGGTCTGACCTGTGCGTAGATGTACGCACGAAGTCAAGTTCAAGTTCAAATTGATGAATCCCACTCGTTGCTTAGAAATGATCGTACGCACAGGGTAAGCACAGATCTGTGCGTAGAACACGTTGATGCATGAGGGCCCAGGCCTATTCCACACCTAGTGTTACAGTGGATGAAAACAGTGAAGGAACTGTGTACTTCTTCCACCACTGCCTCCAACAGTGACATATAGCCTACACACACACACACACACACACACACACACACACACACACACACACACACACACACACACACACACACACACACACACACACACACACACACACACACACACACACACACAGACACACACACACACACACACACACACACACACACACACACACACACACACACACACACACACACACACACACACACACACACACACACACACACACACACACACACACACACACACACACACACACACACACACACACACACACACACACACACAGACACACACACACACACACACACACCGCTGCCCGACAGCCCCGTCTCCTCCTGTTACTCAGCTCTCATCTCCTCTCTCATATTGAAAATAGCTTGCCGGTCATGTCACTGTCAGCCTGTTAAATATGTCAAGAACAGAGCCTCCACGACCGGTTTGGATCAGACCTTGTACTTTATCCTTCTGCACACACACACACACACACGCGCGCGCGCGCGCGCACGCACACAGACAGACAGACAGACAGACAGACAGACAGACAGACAGACAGACAGACAGACAGACAGACAGACAGACAGACAGACAGACAGACAGACAGACAGACAGACAGACAGACAGACAGACAGACAGACAGACAGACAGACAGACAGACAGACAGACAGACAGACAGACAGACATACAGACAGTTAGACAGACAGACAGACAGACAGACAGACAGACAGACAGACAGACAGACAGACAGACAGACAGACAGACAGACAGACAGACAGACAGACAGACAGACAGACAGACAGACAGACAGACAGACAGACAGACAGACAGACAGACAGACAGACAGACAGACAGACAGACAGACAGACAGACAGACCTGCTACCTTTTTTTCATTATTATTTCCTGTTATCCCATATCTTGGGCCATCACGAGTTGATAATGACCACCCCCAAATCATCCCCGTTTGGCCTCAGGGGCCAAACAATACTCTTTTTGGGAAAAGCTTCTGGCGAAATTATGTAATTGCAAATATAAATAATAATGCAGGACCTCTTTAGAGGTCTTTATTCTGCATGCATTGAACTGGGACATGCAATGGGAGCGGCACACACACACTGGAATACGCACACACACACATGCATTGTCTTTTTTTTTAGTCGCTGATGCGATTGAACTCTGCGCTTAACCCATCCCGTCATCCTTCCCCCCAAGGGCAGCCGGGAGCAGACAGGGCGTCGGCGAGGCACCGCGCCCGGGGACCAATCCAAGTGCTCCTGCCCGTCTTCGTCAAGGACGCGACAGCGTTAGCGATCTGCTGTGTGCATGTTTTTCCATTGGGTTTATCTTATCGGGGGGGGGGGGGGGGGGGGACCCTTGCGAGACGAGGAAGATCATGGCAGACCCCGCCCACCCGGGTCACAACCTCTTCACCATGCTCCCCCACGGCATGTGGCTACGGCTGCCCAAGACATTAAAGTCCCGCCATAGACTCAGCTTCTTCCTCTCAGCAGCTCGCCTGGTAAACGAGTCAGGTATCCCCCTGCTCCCCCCCTCTATGGCGAGCTGCTAGGGCTGGACCTCTGGACCTCTGGACTTGAATCTGTGCGGCACTGTTTCCATGTCCCCCACCACTGCACTTTTTACAGTCTATTGTTGTCTCACTGTTCTGTCCTGTCTTGCACTTTACTTATAATAAATTATTTACTGTTGTATTGTTCTTAATGGGAAAAAGCATGCACTGTAAACGTCAAATCACGTTCCATTTGTACTGCAATATGGTGAATAAAGTAATCTGAATCTGAATCTGAGTAGCTCAGTCTCACATATTTGACTCACATTCCAATAATCCATAAATGTGTCACACCTTCCACCCTAGTCGTGGAAATGAACAGGTTAGGGTAACCCTAACCCCCTAACCCTAACCCTAACCCCCTAACCCTAAGCCTAACCCTAACCTTAACCCTAACCCTAACCATAATTTTAAAAATGGTTAAAATCCTGAAAATGAATAAATATTCAATATGTATGGTGAGGACTGAAGTTAATAATGATATTCACAAAATAAAATATGTTTTACTGAGATTGCAGTTTTCAGCAAAGGGCTAAAGGTGTGATTTTTTTTAAAGGTTGACTCCAGGGTTAAACAAGAGTTGAGACTTGAAACCCTCTAACACAAAAGTTAACAATATTAGCTTTCAAATGTCCATAGTGGTTTATTTATTGCCATTAGGGGGTTAGGGTTAGGGTTACCCAGACAGAAAGATTAGGGTAAAAGGTAAAATCTCATCCCTTTGCCTGTGCCCACCCCAACACTTGCTCAGTGTTGGGGAACAGTCCCCTAAGCCTAACCCCAACCCTAACCCTAACCCTAACCCTAACCCTAACCCCAACTATAACCCTAACCCTAACCCTAACCCTAACCCCAACTATAACCCTAACCCTAAACCTAACCATACCACAAACGGGAATATAAAGGGTTACAATTCGGGAATCTTTGGAATCTTTGATAGATATGTTGAGTTAGGTTCATAGTGGTATTCATAAAAAAGGAATTGGAACGAAATATTACAAATTAAGTTTTTTATGACCTTGAACGTGATGCAATCTTTTCATGCACTGATGTGCCAACTCTGTCAGTTACCTAACAAGGCACAAGGGTAATGTAATGCTATACTATCTGAAGTTAATTACATGAAAAGTGAACAATGTTACGCCCCCTGGTGGACCGGGGTTCAGTCACAGAAAACCTGGTAACCAAATATTAAATGTATTGAAGAACAAAGTTCAGGCAACACAATGAACCAAATTACTCTAGTGTGCAGTCTGTTACAGATGCAGCACTGACAAATCGAACCTCTGCTGCTCCTCTGCTGCTGCTCCACCACTCCACGGGCCAAACTGATTTTGTGACTCCTGTTATTCTGGACCGGACCAGATTTCACACATCTACTGCCTCGCACTGGGGAGACTTTTTCATCTTACATTTTTATTCGTCCCAAATGCCCCAGCTCCATCCGATTCCTTCGCTTTTTTCACTGTTTACTTATCATGCATTGCAACACTAATATATGGGCAGTACCCCAAGTCAGACTGCCCATATAAAAATCATCTTGGGGGTCTGAGGGCAGTAGCCCCCGACCCCCTCCCTGGGCGAGCACTTAAGTTAAGTACCCTCAATTTGTTCACTTTGGGAGCCAGCCACCAGCCCCCGGAATATAACACCTGAGTGCTAGTTCTATAGTGGCAGAGGAGCAGCAGAAGAGCAGCAGAAGAGGTTCGATTTTCAGTGCTGCATCTGTATCAAGAAGTAAATAGAATCAAAACTGTAGATAGATATTCTATACAGCCAAATGGAGAAAATAAAATACAGCTCAAACTAAAAATAGAATACATTTATTTTGGTTCTTAGACCCTTTTTGCTGCTTACTCTATTTGCTGTGATCCATTAGCTGACTATAAAACTATGATGATAGAACAGAATTTTAATCATCATTGTCCTCCTCTTCCTCTTCCTCCTCCTCCTCATCATCATCATCATCATCATCATCATCATCATCATCATCATCATCATCATCATCATCATCATCATCATCATCATCATCATCATCCATATTTGTATGGATTTCATCTTCATCTGTTTCTTCTTCTGCCAAGACATCGATGAGGGCTTTGGGGATGACGTCACCCTCAAACCACAGTGGTTCTAGCTTGCCAGTCTCTGTGTTAATGTGAAATCCATGATCGAGAGGGGATGGTATCTCCGGGTAGTGCTCACTTTAAACAAACAACACACTGCAGCACCCACTCTCCACACTTTAGATTACCTAAACACACTTTATATTTATTGGTAAAGGATTTGCACTACAACTCGTACACCTTACTGTAAAGTGTACCTAAATTGTACCTCATCCCATATCTGCTTTGCACTATATAGTATTGTATATTAGTACATTGCATAGTATATTGTATATTGTATGGTAACTCAGTGACTTCTATTCTGCATCGAACATTGTACATATGTATATACTGAACACTGTGACCTCTATTTTTACTTCTAATTTACATGCTATACTATTTTATTTCATACTTATCTTGTCTAGCACAGTCTCTGGAGCGTAACAGTAAGAAGCATTTTGTATAAAAGTATTCTGTACTTCTGTATGACAACTATTAAAGAAACTTGAGCCCTCTTCCAGACACATGCCTGGAATTTGACTTTTCTCATGTGCTGTGAGAGGACCCTGTCGAAGCACAAGGCTTGAGCCACACATATTCTCGACTTTAATCTCTCTTGCCTCATCAACCTTCTTGATTCGACGACTGAAACCATAGAGGAAACAGGTGAACTCTTCAACACCACTAAGAATCCGCTCATCAAGCTCCCAAGAGTTCCCCACTTCAGCAAAGATCTGGATAAACTTTGAGTTCTGATTCAGAATCTTCATCGGTCACACCTTCCCTTTGCCTTTGAATGCTGACTTGCAGTCAGCACCAGTGAATGCGTGCACGGCCAGGAGAGCTGAAATGTATTCCTCTGAGTAATCTTCAGCCAGCTGGTTGATGTTGATAAGTCTATCTCCCATTTCAAAGAGGATGTTGACAGTTGATGACTTGGCATAATACAGGAGGATGAAGAAAATGTCTGAGTCTTTTGCTCTGACTCTGACTGTTGTGATTTCGAGACTTTGCACCTCCTGGTGGGATATAACAGAACAGCAACCTGTTTTCCCGTGAGCGCCGCATTAATCCCGTCAACACGGCGATTACACCGCGGTAGTATGGTGGGTGGAGGGTCCTAAGGGCTACATCTGTACAGTATACTACAGTACACACACTGCTGGCCAACAGTGGGGTGCACAACTATGACTTCCGGAGTGAGATGATTTCAGTCAAGATGGCCGATGCTCTCTTCTGTCTATGCCCCACCCCCGTCACACTTCAGTTGCCAAATTAGATGCGAGCTAAGGAACAACACTTCAACAGACACTTATCACCCGCTCACCCTAGTGTCAGCCTACTAGGAGATACATACATGTGCCTGGAATGTAGCTGTTTATAGTGTAGAGTAAGGTAGTAGAGTAGAGTAGAGTAGGGCAAGGTAGTGTAGAGTAGAGTAGAGTAGAGTAGAGTAGAGTAGAGTAGAGTAGAGTAGAGTAGAGTAGAGTAGAGTAGAGTAGAGTAGAGTAGAGTACCGTAGAGTAGAGTAGAGTAGAGTAGAGTAGAGTAGAGTAGAGTAGAGTAGAGTAGAGTAGAGTAGTGTAAAGTAGAGTAGAGTAGAGTAGAGTAGGGTAGTGCACATAGAGTAGAGTAGTGTAGAGTAAAGTAGAGTAGAGTAGAGTAGAGTAGAGTAGGGTAGTGAAATAGAGTAGAGTAGTGTAGAGTAAAGTATAGTAGAGTAGAGTAGAGTAGGGTAGTGAAATAGAGTAGAGTAGTGTAGAGTAAAGTAGAGTAGAGTAGAGTAGAGTAGGGTAGTGAAATAGAGTAGAGTAGTGTAGAGTAAAGTATAGTAGAGTAGAGTAGAGTAGGGTAGTGAAATAGAGTAGAGTAGGGTAGAGTATGGTAGAGTAAAGTAGGGTAAGATAGTGTAGAGTAGAGTATGGCAGGGTAGAGTAGAGCAGTATAGAGTTGATTAGGGTAGGGTAGGGTAGAGTAGAGTAGGGTAGAGTAGAGTAGAGTAGAGTAGAGTAGAGTAGAGTAGAGTAGAGTAGAGTAGAGTAGAGTATGGTATAGCAAGTTAGAGTAGGGTAGAGTAGAGTAGAATAGGGTAGAGTGGAGTAGGGTATAACCCATCCGCATTCACTCACACATCCCCCCTTATCTCTCTCTCTCTCTCTCTCTCTCTCTCTCTCTCTCTCTCTCTCTCTCTCTCTCTCTCTCTCTCTCTCTCTCTCTCTCTCTCTCTCTCTCTCTCTCTCTCTCTCTCTCTCTCTCTCTCTCTCTCTCTCTCTCTCTCTCTCTCTCTCTCTCTCTCAGACACAAACACAGTCACACACAGTTACTGTTAATTGCGTGGCTCACTCTGGGTCTAATGAGTCTCACGTCGTCAGGAAGGTCATTTAGAGAGGAGACAGGATTAGAGATGATGACTCCTACAGACGGGGACGTCTATCTCTGCACACAGATACCAGTCGTGTTGACACACAGTCTAATGACGTGCCGTGGGTGAAAGGCCTAATAGCTTCTTCTGTACTCGGATCACCTCCAAGCGCTGCCTCTTAAAGACGTCGGTCAGGACCCTCGATGACACTCATGTCTGTGTTCGCCAGGCAAGATGGTTTAATGAGCGTGACTAAACTCACAAGGCTCAGTTACAAGTCCAGCAGAGAGGTCAGATGAAGAGGCGTAAAGGCACTAGATACCATTCAGCCACTAGATGTTACACCAGCGTGTCATTTATCCAATCGAGTGCATTCCACGTGGGGACATGGGAAGTAAGGAGGGCATACATGCACGCAACATAAACAACAACATTAATCTTGGACGGGCAAACTTTTTTTTATGATGAATTCATTAAGCCACTTAAGGATCGGACGGCCTGTATTCGGGTAGCGGCACTTTGCGCTCGTCTGTCGGCTCCGGGCTGCGTTTTCGCCGATCGACCAATACATTGTTGGAAAGTTGAATTTGCCGCCTTTCGAACGTCACCACACTCAACCTCTTGCTCTTATTTTTTTTTTTTTTTTTTTTTGTATTTTATTTTTTTATTCTTTTTTAAACAAACATATAAACAAACATGACAACACACGATAAGATATACAAGCATTAATTGTCAGGGCACATCCAATGTGATCACCTTTTGGTTAGTTGTTTTATATAAGATATACCCATAATACCTGTTATCTAAAAAAAAAAACTACATACATATGCTCAGCTCGAACCCCCCCCTCCCGGACCCCACCTTGAGAAGTACCTCCACTATCCCTCGCACCTAACCAGACACTACCATTATAAGCTAGCTTTTATTCTCTCCACCACTTCTAACCACATTGACATTTTGGATTCATTGAGACCCAGAATTCTTGCTGTAGATATTTCATGGTAAATTACATCGAGATATGTAAGAAACCAAACTTTACGGCACATTTTTTCCGGTTGAAACCAGCGTGATGCGATCAGCTTTTTGGCTACTGTGATACCCGATAAAACCAATCTCTTTAGCTGTGGATTCACTGCAAACTCAAAAACATCATTCAACAGCAATACCGAGGGGTGTACAGGTATATTCCAAGATACGAGTTTTGATATTTGTTGGGTCACATCTTTCCAGAATGCCTTAACTGGTGAGCAGTCCCAATACATGTGCATAAATGTCCCTTCGTCCCCATTTGTACATTGGGTGCATTTGGAATCTTGTTTGAGCCCCATTCGGCACAGTCTTATAGGAGTCAAGTATGTCCTGTGAATATAGTTAAGATTGATTTGTTGATGATCCGGGTTCCTTGATGTAAGTCGGACATTTGCCCAGGCTCCTTGCCAATCAAAGTCATTTTCCAGGTCTGGTATATCCCTCCTCCAGACAGAGTCAAGTTGGAGGGTTTCATACGAGGACGTTAGTAATTGATGATAAAATTCTGAAACAAAACCTCTCGATGTCTCTCTTGAGTAGAAGAATTTGTGGTATCTGTGGTGTTCAATTGGTCTGTCTAATGGAACACCGTGAGACTTCAAACATAGCTCTAACTGTTTGTGAAAAAGCCATGTGGACTTGGTGAGATTACATTTTTTGCGTATTTCTTTATCACTACAAAAACCCTGTTTGTTAAAAACATCCCCTAATGAGTGTATGCCTTGCTCTTCCCATATAGGGAATCTTATAGGTCGTTTTCCAATTATTTTTATTTTTTTATTGATCTTTTTCCCCCTTCTTTTTCCTCCGATTTTTCTCCCATCCAAATGTTAGTCGTTATGCCAATTCCCAATCCCCTTCCTGGTCGCTGCGCACTTACCCCCCACAGTTGGTCTGGGAGAGTGGAGGCTATCACGTGCTTCCTCCGACACACGTCCAGCCTATCAACCGCTTCTTTTCACCTGGCAGCGCGGATTCTCACTGAGAGGGCGTAGCGTGTGGAAGGATCACACTATCCCACTTAGATCCTATCCGCGCTTAGCAGGCGCCCCAACCGAACTGTAGGAGTCGCTGTTTACAACGACCCGGACCCACCCCACCAGCTTTCCCACCCTCTAATACAGCCAATTGTATTTGTGTGAACGGCCAGCCAAGCTGGTGACAACGCCGGAGCTGTGAGCTGGATTCGAACAGGCGAATCCAGCCGCTCCGGGGTTGGTGACGAAAACCTCTTGCTCTTATAAGAAATACATGTTATTTTCTCATTTAAAGTAAAATATGGGCTGCATTTTAAAATAATATACTTTTACTTGAGCTTTTGAAACATGTGATGAAAGAGGGTAGCTTGAGTTTTTCGTTTTATTTTTTGTTAACGGTGCAGTGAATGAATGTTTTTCTGGTGGATCGAGCATAGCGGACTCTTACAGTAGATTGTTTATTTTCTGTGCCCTCACCTTGAATTTGAGTGGGTACTCAAAAGATGTGTGCTTTGTCTCATAGTGGCTCTTCAACAATGGCACTTTTAATAATTGCCATGGTCTCGTAACATAAGAGACATACTGGTTTTGAACTGTCTGTGGGAAGAATAGACATGTAATAGTCCCTCCAATCTTGATTAAAAGCTCTGTTTTCGTTGTATATGTTTCGGTGTATATCTCTATCTATCTATCTATCCATCTATCCATCTATCTATCTATCTATCTATTTATCTATCTATCTATCTATCTATCTATCTATCTATCTATCTATCTATCTATCTATCTATCTATATATCTATCTATCTATCTATCTATCTATCTATCTATCTATCTATCTATCTATCTATCTATCTATCTATCTATCTATCTATCTATCTATCTATCTATCTATCTATCTATCTATCTATCTATCTATCTATCTATCTATCTATCTATCTATCTATCTATCTATATATCTATCTATCTATCTATCTATCTATCTATCTATCTATCTATCTATCTATCTATCTATCTATCTATCTATCTGTCTGTCTGTCTGTCTGTCTGTCTGTCTGTCTGTCTGTCTGTCTATCTATCTATCTATCTATCTATCTATCTATCTATCTATCTATCTATCTATCTATCTATCTATCTATCTATCTATCTATCTATCTATCTATCTATCTATCTATCTATCTATCTATCTATCTATCTATCTATCTATCTATCTATCTATCTATCTATCTATCTATCTATCTATCTATCTATCTATCTATCTATCTATCTATCTATCTATCTATCTATCTATCTATCTATCTATCTATCCATCTATATGTGTGTCTATTGTAAAATGACTTAAACATTGTCTACAATGTACAGTTTTTTACTGTGTTAAAAGCTGGCAATTCAAACAGGGAATGTCATCAAATTCCACCTTCTACAGCCACCCGTTGTCACAAGATGAGAGTCTGTGTTCTAAAACTGTTGAACTCTAGATCCCTTAAGTCTGCTATTCTAAATCTATAACCTTATTGTTGCGTTGCTGATTTCAAAGCTGGTTGCACAGTGTTTTAATGACACCACGTGCACGCGCGCTCCCGCGCATTGCGCTTAAATGTTCTCTCTCGTGTGCACAGACTAAAGACGATGCCTAATTGCCTCTACGAATGGAATGTAACACATTTCATTCACAAGTTTTGTGTGAATGTATCTGAGAACGTATTTGAACACACCTGAGGACCTGCGCTATTGGTATACAAAGTAGCCAGGTGGGTACTTAGCTAGTTGGCGCATCAGTCGAGTGCAGCGCATTCCTGTGTGCACGCGCATGCACATCTGTGCATGTGCGTGCACATGCTTCTGCTCACAGAGTGTGCAACCCTGTCCCATGAGCAACGCACCCCTGGTCTTGTGTTGGTCTTGTTCTCTGCTACTATTTTCTGAAGAAGCTATAATATTAAGCCATATTATCATTGGCTTAGAATGTACTAGTGTTGACAGCATGCCCCGGTGATGAGATGTAAGTCGCTTATTTTCTCTGTTCTTGGCAGAATGTAGACTTTTTCCTTGCAACGTATTATTTTTCCAGTTTGTTGCTTTGCTTGTTTACTTCTCTGGAAGATGAATTCTACCTTTCATTATTGATGATTATCAGTTAAACGCAACAATTAACAACACAAGGAATAAATGGCCCAGATGACAGGAAGACATATTGACACACATTTTCTCTCAATAACTGTCAAACTAAATGAACGTGTGCAAAACTAACAAATATCCTCTAAGGTGGGGGATACTCAGGGCCAACATGTTTTCAAAGGGGCTCTGTGCCCAGCAGGCCTGATGCATCACTTTGGGTGTAAAACCTGACAACCAGAGAAAATGATGAGTAGACATACTGAGAGAAAAGGCTCATTGTCCTGTGAACTCATCTCACTGACGCCTCCTCCCCAGCATGGTGCGGTAGCTTGAAGTAGTGATGGGAAGTCCGGCTCTTTTCAAAGATTCTGCTCTCTTGGCTCCGCTCTCTTAGGCCATGGTTAGACTAGGTGTTTTTGTTTTCGTTTTGTTGCTGAATGAATACGTTTGCTGTCCCAATTAAATAGAAATGCCGTTTTGGCAGGAAAACGCGTTGCCCTACTGACAACGCTGAAAAGGTGTTTTCGTTTTGGATACTCGCCAAAACTCGCCGACAACGTGTCATGTAATCTGCGCGGAGCCGTTGTTGCTCAACGCCCATGCGCAGTAGATACCGACATCTGCGTGCCCTCACCAACGTCCGGTGACGACAGAGCTGTCCCAAATAGATGCAGCTACCATGTGTTGTCAAGTTATTGTTATAAGGACCCCAATCCAAGCTACAACAGTCTGCATTCCCTTAACAATTGTTTGAATTGAGCCGTATTGTATTGTACCCATTCTGCAATATGTTAAATAAAGTTTACATCCAATCATTCTGCTAGCATTAACGATTGCATGAGCAGCTGGCTAACGTGAGCTAACGTTAGCTATCAGACCCTGTTAGCTCAGAGCTCCTCTTTCAATCTTAACAAGCATTAAACAAAATGGCCCAGTCATCTATTCACCTTTGTTTAATACATGAGGCGTTGTCTAATGTTATCTAGCTACTGATAGCTCCTGATATCATCAGTTTGGTGCTGGCTGGCTAACGTGAGCTAACGTTAGCTGCTAGCCACAATGCTATACTGTTGTACTGGCATATTCCATTCACGTTAGCATGTAGCTAAAAACATCAGAGATCTTTTTGTGAGACTAAAATATCCGCTCTTGGTGGTTAATTGTGTTGATGTTAGTTTTGTTTTATCAACAAATGAGAGGCAGAACACACAGTGAATGTATCTGTTTTGTTTATTGCACTTTTATTGCACTTTCTTTGCTGAAAAATAAGTGCTACATTGGCTAAATAGCTCACAAAGGCATTTAAAGATGGTGGCTTGTTGATTTTTTTGCATGAAGTGTATTGGCACATGCTGAATTCGAGACGCGATCCGTTGCGGTCTGACCATGCCTCGTTCTGACTAAACGAAAGTGCTCAGATCGCAAAACAAATGTCTAACTCGGCTGGCACTACGTTGCGCTCTGGAAAGCGAAACTCATCTTGAAAACGAAACGAAAACACCCTGTGTGTAACCGACGCCTTAGAAGAGAGCTCTTAGCTCTCATGGGATTGGCTGCTGGTGCGCTGCTCCTGTTCTGTTCTCCTGTCCTATAGACCTGTTTGCTGTTTACATACATACAGTGTTCGAGCCAATCAGCAATACCAACTGAGTCACGTGACTAAGTTACCCCCTTACCTGCGCGAGCCGCTGCGCTAAACAAGTATGACGGGGCTCTACGGAGAAACCATGACACAACCATGAGAGGAAGTTGTTTCAAACAAAAATGGCTGGATGCCATTTTGCCAAATCAGCACGGCTGTGAGTCTTTCCCTTTTTGCATATCTAGCTTTGGCATGGATTGATTGTTTGGATCGCTAGCATGGCTAACAAACGCAAATATATTGTATTCTGCCCCGTTGTTCTGACCAGGATTATGTTCCTTTTGCCTCCTTGATGCGCACGCACACTGAGTCTGATGTGGACAGCGAACAGGTCTATGGATAATATGTCACACAAAGCCTTAAACACACACACACACACACACACACACACACACACACACACACACACACACACACACACACACACACACACACACACACACACACACACACACACACACACACACACACACACACACACGCAGTTTAAACCAGGGTCTTTAATGTTCCTGTACATACTTGATGAGTCAGATGGTGTCTTGGTGGCTGTTGGCCCAGATAGCCTGTCATATAAAGCCTTTAAGCTCTATTTAATGTGCATGCACTGTCTGACAGAGCATGTGCATGTGTGTGTGTGTGTGTGTGTGTGTGTGTGTGTGTGTGTGTGTGTGTGTGTGTGTGTGTGTGTGTGTGTGTGTGTGTGTGTGTGTGTGTGTGTGTGTGTGTGTGTGTGTGTGTGTGTGTGTGTGTGTGTGTGTGTGTGTGTGTGTGTGTGTGTGTGTGTGTGTGTGCATTCTTCATGGTGTGCGTTTATGTCCATGCTCTCAAGGTTGTGTCTAATATTGTAAAACAAGCATCATCTTGAGTGGATTTCCCTTGTTTCTTGTTTCTATAATCTCTGGATTGGATGCTTGGATCAACTCAAACTTTTAACCAATCAGTATTCAGGAAAGATGGACACACGCGCAAACGCACACACAAACATATATGAACACGCACAAGAGCACACAGACACACACACGCACACACACACATCTCTGCAATCTGACTCTCAAAGAGGCAGGGCCTCAGTCACTTGTGAGTGCACCTTTTATGCCTTGCCCCCTATTTTAGATCGTTTCTTGTGTTGAAGTTGTGTTGTGTGCATTTTTTTATTACATTGTATCCGCTGATCAGTCGTATTTTCACAGTAACATAGAAGACGGCGTTAAGTATCGAAAGGGAGCCAAAGAAGGGAGAGAGACAGAGAGAGAGTGCCAGAGAGCAGGAGAGAGAGAGACATAGCAGGAGAAAGAGCAGGAAAGAGAGGGAAGGAGAGAGAGCAGAAGAGAGAGAGAGAGTGGAGGAGAGAGCGAGAGAGAGAGAGAGAGAGAGAGAGAGAGAGAGAGAGAGAGAGAGAGAGAGAGAGAGAGAGAGAGAGAGAGAGAGAGAGAGAGAGAGAGAGAGAGAGAGAGAGAGAGAGAGAGAGAGAGAGAGATAGTGGGAGAGAGACAGACAGATAATGTGTGTGTGTGTGGGGGGGGGGGGGGGTATTCTGTTCCTGTGTGTTTGTGTGTGTATGTCTGTGCATGCAAGTGTGTGTGCGCACACGAGAGTGCAAGTGAGAGAGACAGAGAACATGTTTGTGTGTGTGTGTGTGTGTGTGTGTGTGTGTGTGTTAGTCCATCCCCTGCTAACACTTGTTCATGCTGATAAACAGGGTGCATTATGGGTAGGATCCATGCCGTAGGCTCCCTCGGATGTAATAGAAGAGGTTCTATTACAACACTATGCAACACATTACTCAACATGTCAAAAAGTATTTTTTTTCCAATTTATTCCATATCACTTCAGAGAGTTAGAGCCCACACTTGTTTTCCGATAAATCACTGGAGCTGAATGGTGGCTATTTGAGAGAAAGAGAGACAGGGAGCAACGAAGGTAGGGAGAGAGAGAGAGAGAGGAGAGAGAATGGAGGCGCGTGCGTCTGTCTGACTGTGTCGTGCATATCTTGAGAGCCGTTGATTCGATCGACTTCACACTCTGGTCTGGTGCAGTGGGGACCCAGGGAAGTGTTGACGCTGGTGCCATGCGGCCAGAGAGTCACGCTGTAACATCTAACTACTGACTTGTAACTTTTGAACCGTGACTCTCAGAAACAACCACTTCTCTCTCTTTTTCCCCCTCCTTTTTCCGTTTTTCTCCCCTCCCAATGTTAGTCGTATGACAATTCCCAATCCCTTCCTGGTCGTTGCACACTCTGAGTCTACCCCCTACCGTCGGTCTGGGAGGGCGGAGACTATCACAAGGCTTCTCCAACACATCTGTACCCAGCCCACTGCTTCTTGTCACCTGGCAGCGCGGACATCTCACTGGGGGAGTGTAACTGTGGAAGGTCACACTACCTCTCCCAGATCCTCCCTTGCTGTGCACTGTTGTGCAGGCGCCCCAACCGAACTGTAGGAGTCGCTGTTTACAATGACCAGGACCCACCCTCGCGCGGCTTCCCACACCGCTAACATTTTCCAAACAGACATGTTCCAAACAGACATGTTCCAAACAGGCATGTTCCAAACAGACATGTTCCAAACAGGCATGTTCCAAACAGACACGTTCCAAACAGACATGTTCCAAACAGACACGTTCCAACCAGACATGTTCCAACCAGACATGTTCCAAACAGGCATGTTCCAAACAGACATGTTCCAAACAGACATGTTCCAAACAGGCATGTTCCAAACAGACATGTTCCAAACAGACAATGTTCCAAACAGACATGTTCCAACCAGACACGTTCCAAACAGGACACGTTCCAACCAGACATGTTCCAACCAGACATGTTCCAAACAGACATGTTCCAAACAGGCATGTTCCAAACAGACATGTTCAAACAGACACGTTCCAAACAGACATGTTCCAACCAGACATGTTCCAAACAGGCATGTTCCAAAACAGGCATGTTCCAAACAGGCATGTTCCAAACAGACACGTTCCAACCAGACATGTTCCAACCAGACATGTTCTCAAACAGGCATGTTCCAAACAGGCATGTTCCAAACAGGCATGTTCCAACAGGCATGTTCCAAACAGACATGTTCCAAACAGGCATGTTCCAAACAGACATGTTCCAAACAGACATGTTCCAAACAGACATGTTCCAAACAGCATGTTCCAGACAGACATGTTCCAAACAGGACATGTTCCAAACAGGCATGTTCCAAACAGGCATGTTCCAAACAGACATGTTCCAAACAGACATGTTCCAAACAGACATGTTCCAAACAGACATGTTCCAGACAGACATGTTCCAAACAGACATGTTCCAAACAGACATGTTCCAAACAGGCATGTTGATTGATTGATTGATTGAAAACTTTATTAACAGATTGCAGAATGGGTACAATACAGTACAGCTCAATACACACAATTGTTAAGGGGATGCAGACCAGAGAAAGACTTTCGTCTTGTTTACATCAGGGTCCCCCATTTTCAATTCATCAGGACATATATGACATACCATGACATACAGATAGTCAGTACTGCTACATCTATACATTTATGACATACCAGATTTGCAAATACAGTACTGTTTGTGATACAGAAGGAGTCAAGAAAAGGGAGTATATACATTTGACCGTAGAAACTGTACGGGGGGGTTGGGTACATTGGGATATTGACAACCATACTGGGTAATTTACATTGGAGGTGGTTGGGGGGGGGGGAACACACTGTATAAACAAGTAAAACTGTAACATTGAGGGGGGGGGGGGGGGGAGACACTGTACAAACAAACAAAATTGTACATTGGACTATTGACAAAACCATACTAGGTAAATGACTGTACATTGGAGGGGGTTGGGTTAGGATATTTACAGGGGCCAGTGTTGAATTGCAGTCTCCCGTAGGTGTCCCTTGAGAGAGGTTTTGAAAGTGGGTAGTGATCCACATTCCTTTACAGCTTTGGGTAGGGCGTTCCACATTGATTGGCATAATTGCGAAACGTGTTTAGTCCCTTATTGAGCCGGAATCTGGGTTTAACATGATTTGTGGAGCTCCCTCTGGTGTGTGATCGTGGTATTCACTGACCTTTGGGAAGTATTTTGACATGTACATGGGTACCTTGGTCGTGTAGTGTATCTTGTAGACCAGGCCATTGCAAGTTGCTGTACTCTGTCGTCTACTCTAAGCCATCCTAGGTTGTCAAAGTGGGCAGGGGTGTTCTAAACAGACATGTTCCAAACAGGCTAAAACAGACATGTTCCAAACAGACATGTTCCAAACAGGCATGTTCCAACAGACATGTTCCAAACAGGCATGTTCCAAACAGACATGTTCCAAACAGGCATGTTCCAAACAGACATGTTCCAAACAGACATGTCCAAACAGACATGTTCCAAACAGGCTGTGTGATGCCACAGGCTCCAGATGGGCCCGTTTTGAATATAATGCTGCAGGCCCGGCAACCACCCAGGTCTGAACGAGCGTGTGCGCTCTCAGCGGCAAGCAGAGAGAGTTAAATGGTAAATGGACTGCATTTATATACAGTAGCGCGCTTTACAATTTGTTCCTGACATTTTACCCGTTCACTCACACATTCACACACCGACGGCGGAGCCGACCATGCAAGGTGCCAACTTGCTCATCAGGAGCAATTAGGGGTTAAGTTTCTTGCTCAAGGACACTTCGACACGCTGCCCGGGAGGATCGGGGATCGAACTGGGGACCTCTGGATTACCTCCCGAGCCACTGTCGCCGCCAAGGTAAGGAGAGATAGAGAGAGGGGAGGAGAAAGAGAACAGTGTTTATTTGAGAGGAAGAGAGCGTGGGGGAGAGAGTGGGAGGGAGTGAAGGAGAGAGGGAGAGCATAGTTGTTGTGAAGGGCCAGATTAAACCGAATATATATATTTATTTATATATATATATTTAATTGTATTTGTATATTCTCTAATATTCCCTTGATATCCCTTGTATATTCCTTGTACAATATGCATTGAATATCCATTCTAGCCTACTGAACATCCCATAATAGTCTCCATTCTACTATTGGTCGAGACCTTGGTGCCAGGCTGCCATACCCCTCAGACCCAGTTCAAACGTACCGCTCCACATGTACGAACAAGTCCTAGTTCCGCGTAGGAATCTGGCTACCGCACCACTAATGGGACTATTTGTTCATAGTGCGTATATATACTGCGCTACTAAAGTAGGACTTCCTTTTCAGTCCAGTTTCTTACCCTCCAATAGAGTCACAGACGTAAAGCCTCCCCGCGACGCCACGTGTGGGAGTAAGGCCAAGTTCGCCTACCATCGGTATTGAGACATCGTGTATATTAATATTTGAATAGTCATATTTGGCACTATATCGTCGAGTTGGACGTAGTCTATTAAGCTAATAATAGTCTGTTAATATATAGTGCTTCGTGCGGTGAGAATACTACCGTAGTCAGTACCCCATCGTTTCGGGCAGAGAACTGGCTGCTTACCCAGGGTGGTTGACCCCATGTGAAGCTGCACCCGAGGAGCCCCAGAGCCGACGAGCGAGTGGACCTGTATACCGGATTATTCTACCGACGACAGCCCGCCTTCCCAGGCACGGATTATGCTTTGTATACTTTGATTATTCCATGGATAAAGACCCCCGACACTGCTGTGTGTTGGAACCCCCCCCCCCTGGAGAGGACGCAAGGTGAGGAGACGCTCTGCAAGACGAGGTCGCTTCACGTCTCTCCCCCGTGGACCGGAGAGAGCCGGCCCACAAAGAGTCCACCTGCTTTCATCTGTGGTCCAAGGATCGCCGGCGCATTGAACGGCACTACAGTGGGTTCACCTGGGATACCCTTGGCCGGACGAGGCAGCCGGATTCTACCCCCCCCCCCCCCTCCTACTCCTGTCGGCTTACAAGCGACCGGATTAACCCCCCCTAGTGTATCCAGTCTTATAATCATTAAAGTATCATTGCTGTTATTCCTTAACTATTCCAGGTCGTATATTTACCACCTGCGCCATCAGAGATTGGACATTCTCTATTGATATACCGACGAATACTCTTTGCCATAAAAGTGCATACTATTTCAATTCATAAATGTAATTAAGTGATTAAGTGCTTGCTCTACACACCATTGCTGTGTAGTAATAAACGCATACTTCGACTTCGTACATTTGTGTTGGATCCGTTTCATCTACGTGAGAGTGTTCATGATAATATATTTATGCCGTGTACTGGGTGGCCGAATATTAAGTACAAAGGTAGTGGTAGTAAGTATCATATCTAGTAATACAGTCAGGGAATTGTACCCCTCAGTTACAATTGGTCCTTCGAGCCGGAGGGTAATTAGTGTAATATTAATATAGTGTTATTAATATTGAAATGGCCTATGATGAACACTCCACGAAACGATCCTCCTAACCAACGCCCGCAGCGCGAACGACGGCTCCCTCAGTACTTAGAGGCTTACGCTGTCAGTCAACAACCTAGTCTTCTACTAACAGTAAACGCGGTAAAACTAGAAAGTAAAAGTATGTCTAACCCCAACGCCCAGACTACCCCGACCATAGAGGCCCCTACAGGCTCTAATGTAACTGACCAAGTTCACGGTGGGGACCAGTGGGAACCAGACATGACTTCACACCCCGCCAGTACTGAAGAAGTAGTCCCCGATGAGTCCCGGGAGGAATACAACGCTACCGAGAGAGAACTCGGCACGGAAGAAGACGGGGAGAGCACCGTGGAGATAGAGCTCCAAGGCTCCGCAAGGAGTACCCCGAGGGAAGGCTCCCCTATACAACCGCCTTCTCCCAGCGAGGCAGAGAGGACCCTACAGCAGGCCTTCCTCATCAGCCTGAACGCCGCTGCTGAACGCGACCGACTGCAGATCCAGCAGCGAAGCGAACACGAGCAGATACGTCTAGAAATAAGACGCATTCAGATGGAAGAGAATGTGGCCCGAGAACGAGCCGGTGCTCAACGGGACGCAGCGCGCGACAGACAGCAGTCGCAACTAATAGAACAGCTGATCAGACGGACAACACCCTCTCCCTCCGCCAGAGGCTCCAGGAACTCGTCTAGACACACCTCCAGGGCGGCATCCCCTAGCCGAGTAAACAACCCTGAACTTGACCAACAGACGAGGTCTATACCCCCCACAGACCACCTCCCCCCACCGGTCCAAGCGAGACCTAGCAACCGGGAAGGAGCAGCATATCCTGTGGAGAGGCTAAACCAGAGACTACAAGCACTGGATGACCTAACTGAAGACGAAGAGGAAGAAGAGGAGAACCACGCCCGAAGACAGCACAGTACTCTACCGGACCAGGAACAGCACCTGGACAAGCGGGCCATGGTACACTGCCGGTACCAGCCCATACCAAGGAGCGGGAGGAGACTCGCCTAGGAGGCCTCTCCCCCAACGCTCGCCGATGTATCCACAGTCAGCGTCATACATTGGCACGCCTATGGTACCCGACTTCACCCAAGAGAACCGGGCCCAGTATACAGAACTCCGCATGTGTCTGGAGACCATGTTGGTGGATGTATTGGATGAACGCCACAAATACGCCATCCTACTGAAGCACTTAAAGGTACCCCGCGCACATAATATAGCGCTCGCCTACGCGACTTCCACCACCCCATACACAGCAGCGCTGGTAGCATTGGACCAGAGGTATGGGCGCATATGGGATTACGTGATCCAGGAGATCCGACACATCGACCGCTTACCCCCAGCAATAGACAATCGAGCACTGGACGACCTGTCCATCAGAGTGCAGTCCCTGGTAGGGATGTTGGGAGCGCAAAGAGAGAAGGGGAGGCATGAACTTTACGCCAACTCAAATGTGGAAAGGATTCTGGAGAAGCTGCCGCCCGCTCGTCAGGAGCGCTTTAGGCGGCAGAGGGACCACAGAGACCCGAATGGCCCCGAACCGAACCTCCTCGATCTAGCAAACTTCCTGGCGAGAGAAGTCAGCAGCCTACGGCTAGATACATTCGGCCGGAGCACCCCTGGCTCCAGAGAAGGAACCAGACAACTAAATGATGGAAGAAGATCGGTGACTGTGATGCACCAATCGGAGTCAGTACCGAGCAGCAGGAGCCACAGTACCCCCTCCAGAACGGAGAAGTGGAAGATAGTGTGCCCCTACTGTGAGAAAGAACACTGGCTAGCGCAATGTGACTCCTTCCCCAAGCTGAACGCGGAGGAAGCAGGTCAATGGATAAAGTCCAACAAGCGCTGTTTTCACTGTGCGCGCTCACACATGGCAGCCGAATGCCGCTTAAAGAAAAGGTGCACCAAGTGCGATGGAGCCCATCTGGACATACTTCACGACAGTAACAGACGGCGCCCTTCACCTGCACCATCCAGCCGCAAAGCGAGCGTCATGTACATCGATCCCGCCAGCAGCAGTGGAGCCCGAGTACTCCTAAAAGTAGTGCGTGTGACACTAAGCTACCAGAATAAAGTCCTGGACACTTACCCCATCCTCGATGACGGGTCAGAGAAGACCCTGCTGCTCGCCTCCGCTGCGGCCCAGCTAGGGCTGCGGGGAAGCGAAACCCAAATGACAATTCGGACAATAAGACGAGATTTGAAGACGATAAAGGGCGAGAATGTCTCATTCTCTATCGCAGCAAGCGGCCAGCCTGAGCGACGGTACCAGATTACAGACGCTTTCACCAGCCAAGAAATAGGACTGTCGCGGTACACATACCCCGTCGCCAAGCTGATGGAGAAATATGCACATCTGCGCAAGTTACCGATCCCGCTCATAGACAATGCTATGCCGACCCTGTTGATAGGCTCCGACCATGCAGACCTCATTGTCCCGATAGACCGGGTTCATACCGGACCCCGAGGCTGTCCTGCAGCAGTCGAGACCCGTTTGGGATGGACTCTCCAAGGCCCGCTCGCCAAATCTCTCAACCGAAGTACAGCCACTAGATGTCTCCACTCCCGAGTCACAGAGGGAGAAACCGCACTCCTGCAACACGTAGAGCGGCTATGGACCTTGGAACAAATGCCCTTTAAGAACGGAAAGAAAGACATTCGCTATAAAGATGACATTTACGCCATTCACCTCCTCGAGACAGGGACCAAGAGAGTCCCGGTCAACGGCGTGTTGAGATACGCCACGCCACTCCTGCGGCGAGAAGGAATGCCTACTTTCCACGCCAAGACAGACGCCACAGAACGGTACCTGCTGAACACGGAGCGGCGCTTAGCCAAGAACCCCGCCCAAGAGAGTGTATACCGCGCTGAGATTGAGAAGCTCATCACAGCGGGACACGTCACAAAGATGGACATTAAAGAGGCTGACCAGACCACTGAATCGCGGTGCGTGCCCCACCACAAGGTCCATCACAACGGTAAAGACAGCATAGTATTTAACTGCAGCTACCAGATCGGATCCCAAAATCTAAATAAAGAGTTACTGCCCGGTCCCACACTCGGCCCCTCCCTACTCGGCGTTCTACTCCGCTTCCGCCAGGAAAAGGTGGCCATCAGCGGGGACATTAAAGGAATGTTCCTGCAGGTGAGATTAGTAGAGGCGGACAAGCCCCTGTTACGGTTCCTATGGAGAGAGAAGCCAGGAGATGAGCACCCAGCCATCTACCAATGGGAAGTCATCCCCTTCGGAACGACGTGCAGCCCCTGCTGTGCTACATTTGCACTACAGAAACATGTAGCAGAGGACCCAGCAGCGGACGAAGAGGTCCGACACAGCGTAAAGAACAGCTTCTACGTAGACAACTGTCTACAAAGCCTTTCAACCCAAGAAGAAGCCGAGGCTCTCCTGATTAAACTCCGCGCCTCATTGATCAAAGGCGGCTTTGATCTCAGGCAGTGGGCCAGCAGCGATCCGCAAGTACTGCGCAGCCTCTCCTCCGAGGACAAGGCAGCCAGCAGCGAGACCTGGATGGCTACAATCCCGGGAGAAGCCCAGGAGATGACCCTGGGATTGGTGTGGCGATTCAAAACAGATTCGCTTCACTACAGACACAAGCCCCTGACTACGGAGCAGGGAAGGCCGGCGGCGGCGCCGACCACCAGACGGAGTGTGTACACAACACTCGCCCGACAATATGACCCGCTAGGATGTATTCTACCGTACACCACCAGGGCAAAAATGATTGTACGAGCATTGTGGGACAAGGACCAGGGCTGGGACGACCCCATTCCCGCACACCTTGCATCCACCTGGAGAGAGTGGGAGATGGAGCTCCACTCACTCCCAGGCGTTAATATGCGCCGAAGCTACTTCCCACCCACGGTGAGGCCAGAGACATGTAAAATGGACTTACACGTCTTCAGTGACGCCTCAGAGGTCGCATACGGATCAGTAGCCTACTTACGGGCCCAAGACCAGGGGGGAGAGATCTACACAGCATTTGTCCTCGCCCGCTCGAGAATAGCCCCACGCAAGCAACAATCTATCCCACGTCTAGAGCTCTGCGCAGCCCTAGCCGGAGCGCACCTAGCCACGCTCATCCAACGTGAGCTCACCATACCGGTGTCTAGAACAATCCTGTGGTCAGATTCCACGACGGTACTCGCCTGGATCAAATCGGACTCATGCAAGTACAAAGTCTTCGTGGGAGTCAGAGTCACCGAGATTCAAGACTTAACCGAAGAGTTAACCGGAGAAACAGAGTGGCGCTACGTTGATACAAAACAGAACCCAGCTGACGTCATCACCCGGGGGATCCCCCTGGATGACCTCACCCGTCGCAATGTCTACAGTGACGGCCCCGCATTCCTAAGACTCCCGGAAGGACAGTGGCCCATGCCTATCCCGAGGGAAGCAAGTCCAGAGGAGGTGGAAAATAAGAAGTCTGTGTTCTGTGGATTGAGCACCGTAGCCTCCACCGACCCTAACATAGACGATTGCACGTCCATAGAGAGTGCACAACAAAGAACATTCCTGCGGTACCACCCGGAGTGCAAGTCCCCCGCTGATATGTCAGCAGCTAACTACGAGGAAGTAGAATTGCTTCTACTGCAGCGAGCCCAGAGAGACTCGTTCCCCGATGAATTGGCCTGTCTACAGGGAGGAAAGCCCGTCCCATCCGACAGCAGATTAATTCATCTGGCCCCCGAGAGCGACGCTCATACCCTCATCAGAGTGGGTGGTCGCCTACGCAGAGCCCCCAATCTACCGGATGACATTAAATACCCGATCGTATTGAACAGCCGACACAAGGTCACAGAGCTGATTATAAAGAAATACGATGAGGATGTACATCAGAAAGAGTCTTCGCGGAAATCAGACGTCGTTACTGGATCCTACAAGGAAGAGAGGCGGTACGACGCTTCCAGCGAACATGTCTAGACTGCCGCAAGTGGCGCGCGCAGCCCAGCATACCAAGGATGGCTGACCTTCCTCCATGTCGCCTCCGAATCGGTGACAAGCCATTCCACTCAACGGGTATGGACTGCTTTGGCCCGCTGCACATAAAGAAAGGAAGAGGAACCGAGAAACGGTGGGGTATTGTATTCAAATGCATGACCACCAGAGCGATACACATCGAGCTTCTCCCGACCATGAGCACAGACTCATTCCTTATGGCCTTCCGAAGATTCACATCACGGAAAGGAAGACCGTCTACCCTATTGTCCGATCATGGGACAAACTTCAAAGGCGGCGAAAGAGAGCTGAGAGAGAGCTTCCAAGCTATGGGCCCAGAACTTAAGACCCACCTCGCTCCAGCACAGGTTGATTTCCAATTCAACCCCCCAAACGCACCCCACTTCGGTGGCACTTGGGAACGAGAAGTGCGCTCCATAAAGACAGCCCTGTACGCAGTACTTGGGGCCCAGACTGTGGCGGAAGAAGTCCTAATGACAGTCCTCACGGAGATTGAGGGAGTACTTAACTCGAAGCCCCTCGGATATGTCTCCAGTGATGTGGCGGATATCGACCCAGTTACCCCCAACACACTCCTGATGGGGCGGCTAGATCCTGCATTACCCAGACAATGTACCGGCCTGAAGAAGCGAACGGCCGACGAATGTGGAGGTACAGCCAAGTATTAGCCGACAAGTTTTGGAACAGTTTCCTACTGCACTACCTACCGTCTCTACAGACCCGCCAGAAGTGGGTAAAGGAGAGAGACAATTTGACAGAAGGAACAGTCGTCATGATTATTGATCAATCACTGCCCAGAGCTATGTGGCCGGCCGGCCGCGTAAGCAAAGTGATCACCGGTGCCGACGGCAAGGTCCGAGCAGCTGAAGTGCTCGTCCAGGGTCGCACTTACACCCGTCCCGTGGCGAGGCTCATAGAACTGCCTCGACTCCCAGACACAATCGATGATGACCATGACCCTACAACCCTATGACTTTGTGAAGTTGACTGACCCCTACAGCAAACCCTTATGTGTAAATAGACAACGCGATTAATCTGTCTCTGTTTAACTGATTAGGTCTGGGACCAATCAGGGGGTGGCTGTTGTGAAGGGCCAGATTAAACCGAATATATATATTTATTTATATATATATATTTAATTGTATTTGTATATTCTCTAATATTCCCTTGATATCCCTTGTATATTCCTTGTACAATATGCATTGAATATCCATTCTAGCCTACTGAACATCCCATAATAGTCTCCATTCTACTATTGGTCGAGACCTTGGTGCCAGGCTGCCATACCCCTCAGACCCAGTTCAAACGTACCGCTCCACATGTACGAACAAGTCCTAGTTCCGCGTAGGAATCTGGCTACCGCACCACTAATGGGACTATTTGTTCATAGTGCGTATATATACTGCGCTACTAAAGTAGGACTTCCTTTTCAGTCCAGTTTCTTACCCTCCAATAGAGTCACAGACGTAAAGCCTCCCCGCGACGCCACGTGTGGGAGTAAGGCCAAGTTCGCCTACCATCGGTATTGAGACATCGTGTATATTAATATTTGAATAGTCATATTTGGCACTATATCGTCGAGTTGGACGTAGTCTATTAAGCTAATAATAGTCTGTTAATATATAGTGCTTCGTGCGGTGAGAATACTACCGTAGTCAGTACCCCATCGTTTCGGGCAGAGAACTGGCTGCTTACCCAGGGTGGTTGACCCCATGTGAAGCTGCACCCGAGGAGCCCCAGAGCCGACGAGCGAGTGGACCTGTATACCGGATTATTCTACCGACGACAGCCCGCCTTCCCAGGCACGGATTATGCTTTGTATACTTTGATTATTCCATGGATAAAGACCCCCGACACTGCCGTGTGTTGGAACCCCCCCCCCTGGAGAGGACGCAAGGTGAGGAGACGCTCTGCAAGACGAGGTCGCTTCACGTCTCTCCCCCGTGGACCGGAGAGAGCCGGCCCACAAAGAGTCCACCTGCTTATATAGACAGATAAACAGAGAGAGGAAGACAGACAGAGAGAGGAAGAAAGAGAAAGAGAGAAGACAGAGAGAGAGAGACATAGAGAGAGGCGGAGAAATAGAGAGGTGAGAGGAAGACAGACAGAAAGAGACAGAGAAACAGAGAGATGAAGACATCCAGATAGAGAGACATAGTGAGAGACAGAGCAACAGAGATGAAGACATAGATAGACAGATAAAGAGAGAGAGGGAGACAGACAGAGAGAGGAAGAAAGAGACAGAGAGAAGACAGAGAGAGAGAGAGAGAGAGTGTATGTATCATTGAATCATCTGCAGTATTAGATTGAACACCACTTTAGCATCACCCACTCATCAACAATGTTGCTGCCATTATAATTGTTAGACTAGAAGACTAGAAGTCTTTATTTGTAATGCAGTTTAACACACACACCCGCGATGGGCGACGCACAGGAACACACACACACATGCACTGAGTCGCCGATGAAATGTCTCTCTGCACTTTTCCCATCCCGTTGTCCTTCCCCCCCATGGGCAGCCGGGAGCAGATAGGGTGTCAACGTGAGCCGCGCCCCGGGGACCAATCCAAGTGCTCCTGTCCGTCTTCGTCAAGGACGCCACAGCGTTAGCGATCTGTTGTGCATGTTTTTAGCTCAGTCTCTCTCTCACACACATGCACACACACAAGCACACACACACACACACACACACACACACACACACACACACACACACGCACACACACACACACACACACACACACACACACACACACACACACACACACACACACACACACACACACACACACACACACACACACACACACACACACACACACACACACACACACACACACACACTGTCTCACACATACAGTAAACACACACACACACACAAACACACACACACACACACACACACACACACACACACACACACACACACACACACACACACACACACACACACACACACACACACACACACACACACACACACACGCACGCACACACACTGTCTCACACATACAGTAAACACACACACACACACACTGTCTCACACATACAGTAAACACACACACGCACACAGCACTTAAACCACCCCTTTCATCCTACCCTCCTCCTCTCCAGTGGGGTACCGGGGACGACACCAGTGAGATTATGAGATTATTCTCATTAAAACCAGCCTCTCTAATTACAGACGGCCTCTGAGGCACAGAGACAATAAAGAGAAGACTCTACACAGCGCCCCCTACGGGCCCCTCTGCTCAGCGCGCTGCTAGCTGTGTGTTCCTGAGCACACGGGTGATGCTCGATAAAGATGGCACGCACACACACACACACAGGCACGCACACACACACACACACCCACACACACACACACACACACACACACGCACACACACACTTTCCAAAGTCACAAATACACCCCCCTCCTCTCTCTCTCTCTCTCCTTTCACTCTGCTAATTAGAGGCAGAGGAACCAACAGCAGAGGCGATGTGAGGAGTGGATCTAACCCCCACAGAGACCCAGTCCTCTGACTCTGTGTTTGGAGAGAGAGAGAGAGAGAGAGAGAGAGAGAGAGAGAGAGAGAGAGAGAGAGAGAGAGAGAGAGAGAGAGAGAGAGAGAGAGAGAGAGAGAGAGAGAGAGAGAGAGAGAGAGAGAGAGAGAGAGAGAGAGAGAAGCTTTTGTTCAACTCCACCATATCACTCACACACACACACACACACACACACACACACACACACACACACACACACACACACACACACACACACACACACACACACACACCAGTGTTGTTGTGTCTTTAGTCCTGGACTGATTTTCAGGACTCGTGAGTCGTGACTCGACTTGGACTTGAACACTGATGACTTGGACTTGGAATCGCGCATTGACTACATTCGGACTCGGAAGGTGCAAACTCGGAGTCGGACTTAAAATAAAAGAAAATTGAATAGGCCCTAATCATTTGGCATAATATGGACTCAACCTTGATGACTCGGACTCGGACACTGGGGACTCGAGACTCGACTCGGACTACAACACTGACACACACACGCGCGTGCACACACACATGTAAGAAAGCACACATAATCATCAACTGAAAGTACAAATAAATAGCATTCATAAGATTATTTTATGAAAGTATACTTTGTCTATGTATGCGTGAACTGCATTAAACACTACACTTACACTTACACCTATTACTGTACATTTTTACAGTATATTTATGTACATTTTGGCTATACATTTAATATTTTAGAATGTATACATACCAGAATGTATATCCCGGACTGTACTTTATTCTCTATTCTTATTTTTATTCTTATTCGTGACTTTTGTTTTTGAATACCTAAAATAAATAAAGGATTTCTATTCTATTCTATTCTATTCTATTCTATTCTATTCTATTCTATTCTATTCTATCTATTCTATTCTATTCTATTCTATTCTAAAGCTGTGTTAGATTTAAATCCCTGCCACCGGTGCCTCTGGGAGTCTGTGGAAGAGCTTTGTTGTGAGGTACTTGGACAATTGATGCAGAGCGTGCTCTATTTCTGCTGGGCAGGTAAACTCACTCTTGCTAATTTCTCTCAAGTTGCCAACTGCAGCTTTAATAACTTGTTATAATAACTTGATGTACTCAAAATGTGTTTAGCTATATTGAAATTATACTTTTGATGTGTTTTTCTTAATAGTCGATTTGTAAACGTTGAGCAAATACACATTAAGCGTTTATTAACCTTAATTAAAGTATTTCTACATCCCATAATAGGAATATCTCTGCTCCACGCTCATCGCCCAACGCTATGAGGAAGCTACGGTAAGATTCAGCGTTTTTTTTAACGTGTTCCATATAAACTGCTCTGATGATCATATCACCCACACTAGATGAATGATATAACGTTGCCCACGGAATTATAAACGACCCCCCGCCCATCCGGTCATCATCAGATCATACGTAGTAACTCCTAGAAGCACATCCAGTTGACATTTTTATCTTGCACAGATTCCTACCAAACTGTATTTGATCATCAATATAATGCATTTAGGGCTATAAATCAAGTTCTGGAGAAAGCTGCAGAAAACGATAAAAACATACTTATACTTTAGACCGTATTTTAGTATGAATATGTGAATGAAAAAGTATAACATTGCTACACCCTGAACAATAGATATAGGACATTGAATGGGCCATAATAATGTCAATTTAGCAATACAATTTAAAAAGTTATAGCCCTGCAAAGAAGGGGAATTTCTCCATAGACAAATAGAGCTGGCGAGGGATGGTAAATTATGAATTTAACCCCGGCGATCAAAGGGTTAAAGTGCAACTTACGTTTATTTTTTGTGTGTACCCTGTGTACTTATTAGCAGCATATAAACAACACCATACTAGGTCGAATTAGCACATGAAAGCACATGAGAAGTAATGTGAAGCCTAGAAAAACATTACAAGTATACTCTCAGAAAAGTAGGCCTACATATGGGTAGAAATGTACTTTTAAGACACTTAATATACTAACAATATACTTTTTGTGTGAATAAATATACACACGTTTTACTTGGGATGCACAGACACAGTAAACATTACTATCTCCCTAATAGTTGCTACATGCAAGTATTGTATGTTTTCATAAGCATGTGTATACACAGCACTGTATGTTTTCATAAGCATGTGAATACACACAGAGATATACATACTGTGTGTTTGCATACGCATGTGAATGCACATCTATACATACTGTATCTTTTCATAAGCATGTATACACACAGAGCTATACATACTGTATGTTTTCATAAGCATGTGAATACATAGAGCTATACATACTGTATGTTTTCATAAGCATGTGTATACACAGAGCTATACATACTGTATTCAGCAGGTGGGGGTCTCGATCTCTTTCACTCCAGCCCATGTATATGTAGTTATCAGGTCAATCAAAACCACTAGGAGTGTGAATATGATACATGACAAGAAAGTATTCAACCTCTACTGTCTACTATGAATGAACACAACACTC
>NC_140180.1:100933087-100985587 GCF_963971535.1 Notolepis coatsorum
CTTCGTGTGGGAGGCTCACACTACCCTCGACATCTCCTGTCCTTGCTGTGCAGGCGCCCTGAACGACCTGTAGGAGTCGCTGTTTACAACGACCAGAATACCACCCATCGACTCCCCTCCCGCTGACTCTGCCAATTGAGCCAGTATGGCGGCCGGCCCAAGCCGGAGGCAACGCTGACAGCCGGATTCGATACCGGTGTCTCACGCGTTGGTGATGAGCGATTAGACCGCTGCGCCACCCAGCCGCCCCATCAAACCTTTTTTGTATGTTTTTGAAGAAGATTCTTTTGCACGGATGGAGAAAATCCTTCCATAATTTCACCCCTCTATATTTAATAGAAAATATACCTCTGCATGTAAGACATTTAGGAAGATGAAGATGTAAAGATTGACGAGTAGAGTTCAGTATGAGTGGGACAAATAATGTTTTTAAAGTATGTCTTAAATTGTACAGGAATGTTCCCTTCATTAGAATGAATCTTATAAATAAAAACACATATTTTAAAAATATTTACATTATTGATATTTAGAATCTGAAGTGTCTGAAATAGAGGGCCAGATGAGGCACGAAACTCAGATCCAAATGCTGCACATACTAAATTACAGTAAGAAAGTTAAGGATACATTAGGCTATAATAAAGAGTAAGAAGACAGCTAGTGGTAACAACGTGGCTAATTATCCTTATTATGCCAATAGATTTATTTATTCTTCGATTTGTTCTCTCCAGCTCAAATTCCCATCAACATAAACTTCGATTCCCGCTCCTCCCGGGCAGCGTGTCGAAGTGTCCCTGAGCAAGACACTTAACCCCTAACTGCTCCTGATGAGCAGGTTGGCACCTTGCATGGTCGCCTCCGCCGTCAGTGTGTGAATGTGTGAGTGAATGGGTAAAATGTGAGGAAATAAATTGTAAAGCGATTTGGATAAAAGCGCTATATAAAGAAATTCACCAAAAATGCACCATACTGAGAGCCCCAATAATATAACATGGGTAACTGGGAATTCCCTGTTGTGACATCCCACAATAGCTGTTTCCCATGGAGTCCTTCCTCTCAGGGCAGCATGGAAAATTCCTCTGTTATCCCTATAAGATATGTGCCCCCATACGAAGAGCAATTATGAAATGTTGAATTCCCCAAATACATGAATGAATCAATTAATAAATTAAAGTTTGAATACAATGAAGAATGGAGTGAAAATCCCAACGACACCACAGCTTTGTGGGAATACCGTGATATGGCATCCCATAGTACATGCCAATGATGTGGTATTAATATCCATAATGAATGTATGAATTAATTAATAAGTAACTGCAATTTTGGAGGCAGAGTGAAGCTGAGTTTTAATGTTGCTGTAAAAAAACTGGGAATTTCGCAGTGTGACTTTCCATCACATGTATCCTTTATTTTAAGGGAAATTATTACGTGAGATTCATAAGATTCCCATAATAAATGTATGAGTTGATAAATAATTCAGTTTATTTTAGGGCATGTGTGGGGAGGGGGGGGGGGGGGTGGTGAGTCTCTAAACCCTCAGCCAATAATAGTATGGAACTCCGAGAATTATGCTTTGTGACGTTCCATCGAAATGGAATGCAGGGAGGAAGTATTTATGGTCGGGAACTCCAATAATAGCAAGGATAATTCTTGGAATAATCCCATGTGATATGAACCATCAGCCGTGGGGCTAGGGGTACGACGCCACCGCCTCCGGATCTGGGAAGTCTTTGGTGTCACATTCCATAATATCTAAATATAATGAAGGAACGGATGGACAAAGGAGGAAAGAACTAAAATGTTGCTAATATATATATATTTTTTTTTAATTATCTTTTTCCCCCTTCTTTTTCCGTTTTTCTCCCATCCCAATGTTAGTCGTTATGACAATTCCCAATACCCTTCCTGGTCGTTGTGCACTCTACCCCCTACAGATTGATTGATTGATTGATTGATTGATTGATTGATTGATTGATTGATTGAAAACTTTATTAACATATTGCAGAATGGGTACAATACAGTACAGCTCAATACACACAATTGTTAAGGGGATGCAGACCAGAGAAAGACTTTCGTCTTGTTTACATCAGGGTCCCCCATTTTCAATTCATCAGGACATATATGGCATACATGACATACAGATAGACAGTACTGCTACATCTATACATTTATGACATACCAGATTTGCAAATACAGTACTGTTTGTGATACAAAAAGAGTCCAAAAAAGGGAGTATATACATTTGACATAAAAACTGTACATTGGAGGAGGTTGGGTGGGGTTGTGTGGGGGGGGGGGGGGGGGGGGGGTTGGGTAGGGAGGGGTTGGGGGGGGGGGAAACACTGTACAACTGTACAAGCAAAACTGTACATTGGGATATTGACAACCATTCTAGGTAATTTACATTGGAGGGGGTTGGGGGGGGGACACTGTACAAACAAGCAAAACTGTACATTTGAATATTGACAAAACCATACTTGGTAATTGACTGTACATTGGAGGGGGTTGGGTTAGGACATTTACAGGGGCCAGTTTCGAATTGCAGTCTCCCGTAGGTGTTCCTTGAGAGTGGTTTTGAAAGTGGGTAGTGATTCACATTCCTTTACAGCTTTGGGTAGGGCGTTCCACATTGATGTGGCATAATTGCGAAACAGTCGGTCTGGGAGGGCGGAGGCTATCACATGCTTCCTCCGACACATGTGTAACCAGCCCACCGCTTCTTTTCACCTGGCAGCGCGGACTCTCACTGGGAGAGTGTAACGTGTGGAAGGTCACACTACCTCCCTCCAGATCCTTCCCTCGTTGTGCAGGCGCCCCGACCGAACTGTAGGAGTCGCTGTTTACAACGACCCGGACCCACCCACCGGCTTCCCTCCCGCTGACTGTACCAATCGAGCCAGTATGACGGCCAGCCAAGCCGGAGGCAACGCTGACAGCCGGATTTGATACCAGTGTCTCTTGCGTTGGTGATGAGTGCTTAGTCCGCTGCACCACCCAGCCGCCCTGCTAATAATTTAGAAAATCTTCCACAGAAATCTCCAGATGTCATAAGTTACTGATACCAAATCACAGAATGAAGTTATACAGTTTTATCCAAGGTCTTAAAAATGCTTTTTGACCATTCTTTTAAATTCTTGAGTGGTCAAAAATGTTTTCATATTACACCAAATCGGTGTAAATAATGGTATAAATACAGGAATTGCTGGAATAACTTATTAGACCTACTTGCTCATGGGGATAGTACTTGACACAATGTCTAAAGCCCCTTTACCCTTGACATGTTGAGTTGCTGCATCTCACGTGTTTCCTTATAGTGCCGCAGACGTCTCATGATATACGGCACTTGTATGTGGCACCTGCTCTTTACTGTGAGTGCAAAAAAGGGGCTTATAATCCAGAAGATTTTCAAACTAGTGGCTATACAATATCGAGAACTCACAATTAGTTGTTTATTTTACTTAATTTTGTCTGATTGTGTCCAGAAATCACAATTACAACACAGAACTTTGAGGGTGTTTTCCCCAAAATTTGTTTTTATGCGTATTTCTTACACGTAAGGGATGAAATATCTATTTCCCTAGCACCTACACACACCATACTTTCCAAATGTTTTCCTATCTATACCCTGCTTCTTTTTACAGAGGGGTTTGTTGATATATCATTCATAGCCTGATTTATAGTACATTTATACCAAAAAACCTGGCGAAAATGTATAGTGATTTGCATATTTAAACATACAATCTCAGAAAACTTGCATTAAATGTTGTCTTAGTTATGTACATAAAAAACTGCGAACTTTTCATAGTGATATCTATTTAAACAAATTTGCCTATTCACCTAGGCTGTCTCGCCTTAAAGTAAAGAACCCCAGTATCATAGCATGGACATCTAGGAATCTTCAGTGACATTCCACTATGCATACTGTGGTTATGGTTTGAGTTAGATTCCCCGTGACAACAGGATTACTGTGTGGGCCTAGGATGCTTTAATCTACAACATCCAGCGCTCAGAACACAATAATAGCACGAGTAGCTGGGAATTCTGCACTGTGAAATTCAATGACAATGTAGTCTGGGGGTTAGATCTGGTATGGAGCCTTCCTCTACTGAAAGCCTTGAAACATTCCTATGGTGCATTTTGATATGATGTGTGCTCCATATGACACGGAAGTACGGAAGGTATACGGAAGAAAAGGCAAAAAGCACTAACCTTCTTACTGTCTTATACTATCATGCACTCTTCCTACTGTACTAATATGTCTTTACTATATCCACTCAACACCCCAAGTTTCAGCACTGTTTGATGCTCATTGTTACTCAGCTGTAAGAGTTGTACCCTTCCTGCTGACTCGTACAGAACTTGTAAGTCACTTTGGATAAAAGCGTTCAGCTAAATGACTAAATGTAAATGCTATGCCATTCCGGAGAGGATCTATTTGGATGGAGCTGTGGCAGACATCCGTCTGGCCTTCCCCCTCCAATACACTATCTACCTAATACCTTCCCCCTCCAACACACTGTATACCAAATACCTTCCCCCTCCAACACACTGTCTACCAAACACCTTCCCCCTCCAACACACTGTATAACTAACACCTTCCCCCTCCAACACACTATCTACCTAATACCTTCCCCCTTCAACATACTGTATAACTAACACCTTCCCCCTCCAACACACTGTCTACCAAACACCTTCCCCCTCCAACACACTGTATACCAAACACCTTCCCCCTCCAACACACTGTATACCAAACACCTTCCCCTCCAACACACTGTCTACCAAACACCTTCCCCTCCAACACACTATCTACCAAACACCTTCCCCTCCAACACACTATCTACCAAACACCTCCCCCCTCCAACACACTGTCTACCAAACACCTTCCCCTCCAACACACTGTATAACAAACACCTTCCCCTCCAACACACTATCTACCAAACACCTTCCCCTCCAACACACTGTATAACAAACACCTTCCCCCTCCAACACACTGTCTACCAAACACCTTCCCCTCCAACACACTGTATAACAAACACCTTCCCCCTCCAACACACTGTCTACCAAACACCTTCCCCTCCAACACACTGTATAACAAACACCTTCCCCCTCCAACACACTGTCTACCAAACACCTTCCCCTCCAACACACTGTATAACAAACACCTTCCCCTCCAACACACTGTCTACCAAACACCTTCCCCTCCAACACACTGTATAACAAACACCTTCCCCCTCCAACACACTGTCTACCAAACACCTTCCCCCTCCAACACACTGTCTACCAAACACCTTCCCCTCCAACACACTGTATAACAAACACCTCCCCCCTCCAACACACTGTCTACCAAACACCTTCCCCTCCAACACACTGTATAACAAACACCTTCCCCTCCAACACACTGTATAACAAACACCTTCCCCTCCAACACACTGTCTACCAAACACCTTCCCCTCCAACACACTGTATAACAAACACCTTCCCCTCCAACACACTGTCTACCAAACACCTTCCCCTCCAACACACTGTCTACCAAACACCTTCCCCTCCAACACACTGTCTACCAAACACCTCCCCCCTCCAACACACTGTCTACCAAACACCGTCCCCCCCAACACACTGTCTACCAAACACCTTCCCCCTCCAACACACTATCTACCAAACACCTTCCCCTCCAACACACTGTCTACCAAACACCTTCCCCCTCCAACACACTATCTACCTAACACCTTCCCCCTCCAACACACTGTATAACTAACACCTTCCCCTCCAACACACTATCTACCTAACACCTTCCCCCTCCAACACACTGTATAACTAACACCTTCCCCCTCCAACACACTGTATAACTAACACTTTCCCCCCCCAACACACTGTCTACCTAACACCTACGATTTCCTAGCCACCTTATAACCATTCCTTTGTGTCTCCTCCCTACATCCGATCTCCCTTCCCCAGCCCCCCCTCCGATCTCTCACCTTGACATCCTGACACCTTGACTCCTCCCTCCTTCACCCTTCTCCAGCCCCTCCCTTTGACCCCATACCTCATCATCCTATCCTATCTCCTTCCTACCTGGTCACCTGACCACACCCACTTTGTAAAGTATAAATATCGACGTACACCTCTATTCTGGGAGCCACTTTCGGGGTCCCGGGCCAGGCCAACACCTCCGGTCTGGTCTTCTGAAGCCAATCTCCTGTGTTTTATCTTAATTAATTTGTAAATAACCAACTATGGACCAAGCAAAGTATTCTTCCGGCAACATCCACAGAGCCACTCCTTCAAACCCTGAGGACCTTAATAGTAGCCTCAGACATGGTGAGAGGAAGTCTCCGGTGTGCGGTTGCCTATGATGTACGCTCCCATATGTAATACCGGAACTCCAGAGATTCTCTTTGGGATGGAGCCCAGTCTTCAAAGCCCTCCAACATTGGAAACCCCACTCCGTGCCATTAATCCTAGTGAGATATTCCCAGATAATCATTTGATCTTGAATTCCTGCAATTTTCACGAGGCATTGGGCAAGAGATTCTGTTTTGAAATCAGCCCCGTTTTTAGAGGCTTCCGTTGCCAAAAAACCCAATAATAGCACACAGACGTCTGGGAATTTCTCTAAGTACATGAATAAAGCATATTCAATCTGTATTGGCTAACCAATTAACATAACTCTTGCTATTAAATTCCCATAATTTTTCAGAAACTTCCGTATCAAATGACTAAAATATCTTTGGGCTGGAAATTATGTCTGTGATGCGACTCATGCTCAGTCTCCTGCTGTTGAGCGTGTTCCGTTTAAATTTGATGTTACATTCCCATGCTTCATTTCCATAATCATAAGACCCTGTGGGTATACAGTAGGCATGGTATTTTAAAGTGGGTTGAGTTACTGAAAGGCCAGATGACAACATGGTTCCTGAGCGATCTGGGGATTGTTTGGCATGACATTTGGATATGTTTACTCCCTTTGGCATGGATTTCCATACTGTCTGCCCGACTGGAGTACTGGTTTTGAATTCATGTGTACATTTCTATAATATTATGGAATATGGAATTTGGAATAATATTATAATAATAATAATAATATATATATATACACTTTATACAAATATATACAAATATTTGGACGAATGAATCCATAAACATAATTCCCATATTTCTTGGTGTGTGTCATATTCCATGACAGGCCATCATATACATGGGAACTATCCAGTTTCATAACACTCTATCATTTTGGGATTCAAGTGCAGTCTTCAGTCCTCCACTAATAAAATAGTAAGACAAAAAATAAACATGATTCCTGATTCTAGTCGCGTCCCACTTCATATCTATTGACACGCCCACCTGCTGGAATTATTCCCACAATGCATCTCCATGGATTACCGTGTGCAGGAGTAGCTCCGAGCCCATGGTCTCTCAGGCCTCATAGGTCTCCACGTGTCAAATGCCATGACGGCGTGTGCCAGCATATGCGCAGGAATTATGCTGTGAAATTACCATAATACATTATCCATGTTATTCCCTGTGCCGTGGCCGGGTCTTTTGGGGAGTAAACGGCAGCTTTCCAATCCATCACCGCCGAAGCCTGTATAATGACATTATTCCCCACAGTTTTTTGTTTTCTTTGTTTTGTTTGCCTCCCCCGCACCGTGACACAATGTGTACCTCCATGTATAAAGGAATCATTTGTGGTTAAACGCTGTGTAAATTCCCATAATGTTCCCTGCTCTATTGTGCTGTGCCTCTGGAAACGTTAAAAAAACACCACTCCCTGTGGTTTTATCCAGTGTCACGTTCCTTAATGTTCCCACATGTGTCTTGAAATGACCCTGTGTTAAATTCCCATAATATATTCCCATAACTGTTCCCCGTGTATAGGAAGGAAGAGCTGCTTTCTCCTGCATCATATTCCATTATGCAGGCCACCATGTGTGCCGTAATTATCTGGTTTTAAATTCCCATTCGGGACTAAATCAATTATTATTTTAGAGTTAATATTCTATATGATGTACTGTATATCCAGGAATCCTCTCTGTGGTGTTAAAATATGCATAATGTTTGCGCTCAATGTCCATGGAATGGGATTCACATCCTACAGTCCTTAATTTCCGTGTGTAGTAAGGTTTTTGAAACATAAAATAATACGTTTTTTGTGAATTATTAAGCAAGAACCGCTCAGAATCCTGGAACGAAGGTGTTTTAATTGAGCTGAGTAAGGTATTCATCTACCTGTGTAGTCAGTTGGAACTGGAATGCTGTTGCTAGGTAACAGTTTGGAACCAACTGTATTTCCTGTCAACTGTTCCATTAGCTAACATTGCAACAGGAAATAAACGTCGGTCCTTTTAGAACATGTGGGGGACCCGAACCGGACTTATCAATCATGGTCCTAGACAGATCTTCATGATCAATATTGGTTTAATAGTGACACACATAGTACAAAGTACATTCAATTTGAATAGTTTAGATTAGTATTTTTCAGTGGCCATCTGGAAAAACATGGGGACACTGAGCTTAACCACTTCAAGGTCGCAGCTACAGTATTTTGTGATATTTTAGGTTTGCCTGGTCAACTTTTATAAAAATACTTGTAAAACCTCAACTCTGTATTGTACAATGTAGTGATGTACAGCTTTCTCTTCAGGACAACCTGGGCTATCAGAATATATATGGTATACATGCGTTAAACCACTTTTTATACATATCAAATATATATAATAATGGATTGGATTTATATAGCGCTCTTCATGACACCCCAGTGACCCCAGAGTGCTTACAGAGTCCATTATTCGTTCATACACAGTCATACCGGTGGTGGTAAGCTACAATTAAAGCCTGAGCTGCCCTGAGGCAGACTCACGGAAGCGTGGCGAATAATCATCGCCTACGGCCCCTCCGACCACCACCAACATTCATTCACATGCATACACATTCATACGAGGCAAGTAGGTTAAGTGTCTTGCCCAAGGACACAACGGCAGTGGGATGTACATGGGCTTGAGCGGGATTCGAACCACCAACCCTTCGATCATTGGACGACCCGCTCTACCCCTGAGCCACGCCGCCCCATAAAATATATATCAAATAAGTGTATTGAAAGAAACAGAGAACAATAAATAACTAGGGTAGAGGCGGTGGGGAGATTTAAGCAACCAAACAAGATTCCTCCACAATCACTAGTGTTGCCACTTTGAAACCATCTATAACATCAACATACGTTAAAGTGTCTTAAGGTTTTGAGCACTCTTGAGCAAGGGATTTTAACCCCAGACTACTCCAGTGGAGCTGCTCTGCAGCCAACGGTACCAAGTGAGAATACTGTGGACTGGGCAGCTTGTCCAGAAGAGGCCTTTCACATTTGTGACATTTGAAAACCCTGACAGATTTTGACTGGTTGTGTTTTCTTGCATGCAGGGATATACTAACAATTATACAATGGCATACAAATTTCTCGATTCTGATTGGCTAAAACAGTCAAGTTACACGTGGTTATTTGTCATAACCCCACGCTCGTGGTCCTAGAACCCGCCCACAACCGAATTACGATCACTCCGCCAGTCGTGGATTTAGAAGTGAAAGCAAGATGGCGGACAATAACTTTACGAATGGATATGTTGATAGGGTCATAACGACTAAATCAAAAATGATTCTGTCACGGCGAATGTGTTAGTTTCTTAAACAATGTTGGATTATGTAATTGGTGGGTCATGAGTCATCTAATCACAGAACTGTATACCCCCGGATGTTGAGAGGACGCTGGCGTGTTTATCGCCGCTTCTCACTCTGTGGAAAAAAGTTTGTTCTTTTTGTATGTAATCATTGCTTATTATTACCGCAAGTAGCAAGGATTTGTTGTCTAATTCTCATATAAACCACAACAATAACCCTTGAATTCTACAAACAGTCGGAATATCGCAATACTTTGGAGTACTCACCCAAACTCATAGCTGCCCGGTCAGCTGTTAGCCCCATAACGCTAGCTCTGCTGCTGTAGCTTGCCAACCAACTCCGGTGCTCGCGGTCTTCTGAGGACATCCAAAACTCCTCAACCCGCCTGATCGGATGCCACACCATCGGGACTTTCCACAACTCCTCTCACTGGGATACCTTTCACTCCTGGCTATACTGCTAGCTGGAGCTGTGACCCGAGGATGGACGCCTCCTCCCCGGCTTTCGGCTCTGCAAGCTAGCCAACACCGGCACTTCTCTGATACCGTCATGGTAACTTTCAAATACTTCACGCTGCAACTTTGCAACCTCTTCCGTCATACCACACCAAACTGCATCGATGCTATTAAGTCTCTGGGGCTCCTTCGTCGCCCTCGCTACATGCACAGAGCCTCCCGTTGCAAGTTTGTTTACTATTCAGACCATGGAATTCCTTCTGTGCTACCGGGCTGGCGACGTCATCACAACAAACCCCACGTGCGCACTCTGACCAATCTGCGGCCACTAGTCTGTGTTGACATCCCTCCATCACTGTCTGCCCCAGCATCCATCAAAAATGCAACATTCATGCTCCAGAATGTTCGCTCTCTTAACAATAAATCTCTCCTCATCCATGACATAATTACTGACAGAGATATAGATTTTCTATGTCTTACTGAGACATGGCAATATCAACAGGACTTCATTTCACTCAACCAAGCCACACCCCCAGGCTATGTTTACATCCAAAAGCCACATACTCAGGGTCGTGGTGGTGGGCTGGCTGTAATACATCGGGCTGACTTTCTAGTCAAAGAGCTCCCAGTACCCACTGTCACCTCCTTCGAGTGCGTGGCTTTCTCACTACCTGGGCCTACACCACTCCAGGTAGTCCTCATCTACCGCCCCCCCAAAGCCTCCACCTACTTTATGTCTGACCTGTCTGAACTCCTCACCACTGTCTGCACCATGTGCTCATCCACACTCCTGCTTGGGGACTTCAATATTCATGTGGACAACACCAGCTGCTCCACAGCCATTGATTTCCTCTCACTACTGGACTGTTTCAATATCACACAGCACACAAATGGTCCCACCCACACCAAAGGCCATACACTTGACCTGGTCTGTTCCACTGGCATAATACCATCTGATGTACAGTGTCTCGACCTGGCGGTGTCCGACCACCATGCTGTCCTTTTCACCCTCCCTACTTCCCTACCCAAGCTTCGGGATGCACGCACCATCACATACAGGAACATCAAAACAGTCAGTGCACCAGCTCTGACCAACCTGCTAACCATCCACCTGGCCTCAGCTCCCCCCAGCACCCAGGTGGATGGTCTGGCTGCCCACTACAACTCCGCCCTATCCCGCAGCCTGGACTCTCTCGCCCCCATCAAAACCCGGACTGTCACCTACACCCGTCCTGCCCCCTGGTACACCCCTGAACTCCGCTCCCTGAAGGCTGTCGGTCGCCAATTGGAGAGACTCCATAGAAGATCTGGCCTCACTGTCCACCTCGAGGCCTACAAGGACCACGTGCAGGCCTACAAGCTAGCTCTCATCAAGGCCAAAACAAATTACTATTCCACCCTCATCGGCAACCAGCAAAACTACCCCAGGACACTCTTCTCCACCATCAACCGGCTACTCCGCCCCCTCGACCCCCCCCGCCCATCTGGTGCCCACGACCTCTGCTCCAGGTTCCATGTCTTTTTCCAGGACAAGGTCAATACCATCTACCAGCAGCTAGCAGTGCCCCTCTCCTCCCCCTCACCTGCTCCTCCCCCTGGGTGCCCCCCCCCCACCCAATGTAGCCTCTCCTCCTTCTCCCCGGTAAATGGTCCCCAAGTTGTCAAGCTCATAGCCTCAGCCAAAGCCTCCGCCTGCTCACTTGACCCCATGCCTACCACCCTGGTCAAGATCTGCCTCCCTGCTCTCTGCCCCACCATGGTCAACATCATCAACTCCTCATTTGAATCTGGTCTCGTCCCCCCCTGCTTCAAAACAGCCTCCGTCACCCCCATCATTAAGAAACCCGGCCTCGACCCAGACGAGCTAAACAACTTCCGTCCGATCTCCAACCTTCCTTTCCTTAGCAAAAACTTGGAAAGAGCAGTGGCCGCCCAACTCCAACAATACATGTCCAACCATGAGCTCTATGAGCCTTTTCAATCCGGCTTCAGAACTCAACACAGCACAGAGACCGCCCTCATCAAAATGACCAATGACCTCCTCCTTGCAGCTGACTCTGGCCACATTAGCATCCTCATCCTCCTTGACCTTTCTGCAGCATTCGACACAGTCTCCCACTCCATCCTCCTCAACCGCCTATCAAACAACCTCGGCATCACTGGCTCAGCACTCGCCTGGTTTCAATCCTACCTCACCACCCGGACACAGTTCATCACCATCGGCGACTCCAGTTCCACCCCGGCCCCAGTCAACCAAGGCGTCCCCCAAGGCTCCGTACTTGGCCCAATCCTATTCACCATCTACATGCTCCCCCTCGGTCAGATCATCCGCCGCCATGGCCTCAACTTCCACTCCTATGCCGATGACACTCAACTCTACCTCTCCACCAAACCATCCACCCATCTCCCCCCACACCCTTATCAACTGCCTGCACGAAATAAAAACCTGGATGTCATCTAATTTCCTCAAGCTCAACAACAATAAAACCGAGCTCATGGTTGTGGCACCCAAGGCCCTGCTCCGGAAGGTTGAGGATCTCACCCTCAACATTGACGGCTGCTCTATCTCCCCATCCCCTAAGGTCCGCAACCTGGGCGTTATCCTGGACTCCACCCTTTCCTATCAATCCCATGTAAATTCCCTCACCAAATCCGCCTTCTTTCACCTCCGAAACATTTCCAGACTCCGACCATCACTTTCCGACACCACAGCTGAGACCCTCATCCACGCCTTCGTCACCTCCCGCCTGGACTACTGCAACGGGGTCCTGTCCGGGGTCCCAAGCAAAACCCTGGACAGGCTCCAGTATGTTCAAAATTCAGCTGCCAGGGTTCTAATTCGCACCAAACCCTGGCAGCACATCACCCCCATCCTCATCCACCTCCACTGGCTCCCCATCAAATCCCGCATCACCTACAAAACCCTCCTGCTCACCTACAAATCCCTTCACGCCCTGGCACCTCAGTACCTCACTGACCTCCTCCACCCCTACACTCAGTCACGGTCCCTGCGATCCACGGACACTGGTCAGCTCTCCATCCCCCGAACCAGACTACGGACGTTCGGGGACAGAGCTTTCAGTGTGGCAGCTCCCACCCTCTGGAACTCCCTCCCCGCAGAACTCCGCACCACCCCAACTCTGGACTCATTTAAAAAACTGCTCAAAACCCACCTCTTCAACCTGGCCTTCAACCCCTAACTTTCTCACTATGTATATGTTGTGTCTGTCCACTATGTTTGTTAATTTTGTTATCTCCCCCCCCCCCCCTTATGTAAAGCGACCTTGGGTCCTCTGAAAGGCGCTATATAAAATGAAGTATTATTATTATTATTATTATTATTGTGGAACAAAATAAATATCGCGCAAATTGATTGATAGATTGCAAATTTTTAATTTTTAATTTTTTTTAACCTACTTTCTATAGAAGCAGCTGGGAGGTGCGCTGTTTTAAGTGAGCGTGGATTATTGAATTAATTGATTGATTGCAAATGTTATTATCCACCTTGCTTCCAACTGGTTAAGCTTGGCGACTCTTTCGAAGTCGCCCTCTTTCGAAGTTGGTTATGCTTAGAGTTTGTTTTTAGAGCAGGGCGATAGACCACAAGCCCTGATTCCAAACTCTAACCTTAAAATGTACCCCCTATATGGCAAAGAAAACTTTTTTTCCCTCTATAGGGCAAATAAATATATATATATATTTTTTGTACCTACTTTCTATAGAAGCATCTAAGAATGAAGTTCTATAGAAAGTAGTTTAAAAAAAAGGAGAAGTTGAATGTGTTAGTTTGTTGGATGTGTTAGTGCGAACAGTTGGATGTGTTAGTTTGTTGGATGTGTTAGTGAGAACAGTTGGATGTGTTAGTTTGTTGGATGTGTTACTGAGAACAGTTGGATGTGTTAGTGAGAGACAGTTGGATGTGTTAGTTGAGAGACAGTTGCACTTCCGAGCTGCTTCCACGAGGCAACTTCTTTTTTCTTTTTGGGAACTACTTTTTCTGCGGATGGTTTTTTCAATAAATCTTCAATTAATGTGTGTTTATTGTATAGCAATAAGGTTGGATGACATCGGCCATTGTATAAAAGCATTAGATCACACGACAGAGTGGGTTATAGAAATTCGATCACGCCTATGGGGGTCTAACGACCCTCGGCTGTGCCTCGGGCCTAACAACCACCCATAGGCGTGATCTAATTTCTATAACCCACTCTGTCTCGTGATCTAATGCTTAACTATGACGCAACCAGGAACTCTCACAGTATTTACTGAGCTGTATTTACTGTGGTATCGATATTGAGAATGAGTTTCATTTGATGTTTTATTGTCCACTATAGTATGAGTTGCGTAAAAAGTTATGTGACAGGTGTAACAACCTTGAGTTAATGTGGTTTAGTGATGCAGATAGATTAAAATGGATTTTTTTATCACAGGTTTTTTTCACTTGCTGAATATTTAGAGAAATATTGGGATAAACGCATGAAAATAACTTATATGTGATGTATTTTGGCCTCTGATGGTGTGCATGGTGTAGCTTAGAAACCATGGGAAGTGATTGTTATGTTCAATTGTTGTTTTTGGTGTCTTATAATCCCATAAGGGAAGGGTCCTCGGACATGACACAAATATAAAATTGCATTCATTCACAGAGTAAAAGTCAAAAGAAGAACAAAATAAATGGTACCAGCTCCAATCAAATTATTATCCATGTTTCGCTTGTGATGTCAGCAATGAGTTGTCTCCAGTAACAGCAGAGTATAGTGTTTAAACACTGAGCTAATGAATTCCTACCCGTGATAATTCACTGAGCTAATGAATTCCTACCCGTGATAATTCACTGAGCTAATGAATTCCTACCTGTGATAATTCACAGCGACATTACAGGAAATGGAGGCTAAGACCCCCCACACAGGGCCGGCCCGTCCTACAGGCCATACAGGCGCTCACCTAGGGCCCCGAAAGGGGGGGCCCCACTAAAAAAATATGTACAAAAGGACTACTATATTATACCATCTGAGAGAGAAATACTGACTGGTGAAATGAGGTGTCTGCAAAGATGATTGAATGTAGTCTGGTGAATCAATTTCACCAGTTACAGTGTTTCTCTCTGTGTATTATCGGAAGGGGGGGGGGGTTGGTTGAGGGGACCATTTTCAGGATTCCGCCTAGGGCCCAATAGACCCACGGGCCGGCCCTGCTCCCACATGGTTTGCTGCCCCCAGAAGCTCTCTCTCTCTACACGCTTTATAGCCAGATTATTTATGGGCTTCTCAGATCCACCCGAGAGGTGAATGTATGGAACTGTGTGAAGCAGCCGCATTGCTGAAACAGAGCACCTGTCCTCAGAGAACCTCTCCCTCGTGAATAAAGTCATTCCAGGTCTCAATTTATTCAATTCAATTCAATTTGATTCAATTCAAAATACCCTCAAGGGGTCAATTCAAGGCAAGTGGGTTTGTAAACAACAAAACATACAATATCATTCGAGCACATACATTGAATTTATAATATGTTTTTTTAAGTATTACATAATGTAAAATATATATAAAAAGAAAACAGGGATCACATGGCCTTTGATCTCAGAAACACAAAGCATTTTTTCTTCTTTGTTCTCTGCACACATCCACTCAATATGGTAATCACCCTGTCATTACTTGGTCTTACTCTTCTTTGACACTAAGGTATATAAAAGCAATATATGGTTGGATGGTTTTCAGGTGGAGCTGTTTCTCTGCTGACAGAATAACTCTGTCACTGTGCTCCTCTGAAACATCAGCAGATGACAGCATAATACATCTTCATATGATGCCTGGTTTCCAGGAACAGGTGTAGGAAGGAAGGAAGGTATAGAGAGAGAGAGAGAGAGAGAGAGAGAGAGAGAGAGAGAGAGAGAGAGAGAGAGAGAGAGAGAGAGAGAGAGAGAGAGAGAGAGAGAGAGAGAGAGAGAGAGAGAGAGAGAGAGAGAGAGAGAGAGAGAGAGAGAGGGGGGGGGGGGGGGAGGGGGACAATGTGTAAATGTTTGTGTGAGTCTGTGTTTAAATGTATGTGCGCATACTTTTGTGTGTCAGTGTGCTCATGTGTGCTTGTCAGTGTTGGGACTAACGCGTTACTGTAACGAAGTTACTTTTGGCGATAACTAGTACTCTAACGCATTACTTTTGAAATTCAGTAATGCTACTTACGTTACTGAATGGTTCGTTAATGCGTTATATACGGCGTAGATTGATAGCGAGCGGTAGTGATTATTATTATTATTATTATTATCCTCATATCCTGCCTGCGGGGAAACGCTATGCTGGGGGCCTGTTTTGTTTACTATTCCTGATCCTGACTGATAATGGCAGCGGCCAGCCCAGCTACTCGCGTATTTCTCTTTTGTCGAGCGAAAAAAAAATAACGTTTTAGTTATGTCATTTGTGTCAAAGATACTGGAGTCTAACGTTAACTACCAGGACTCATCCAAATCCACTCGCCACCCGCGTAGAATGATACCAGGCGACACACAGCAAATGGGACGGAAAACTTTTTCAAACTACTTGGAGAGAGAATATACAGTACAACATGGAAATGAGATAAAGAAAATGTTTAAGGGGCTGCTGGACTAACGTTACATCTCGAGTTTCTCGACAGACACTGGTGAGTGCAGTGATGTGAATGTAAATGAATGGAAACTCAAGTTGATCAACGCATTTTGACAACAAAAATCTGCCAGGGAATCTCATCAATACTAATCAAACAATATAAATATAGTCCTTTCATGCACAATTGATATCCTAACTATTCTAACGTTGCAATGCACGATTGATATCTTAAACAACGTTGCAAGACGGTTAATAATGAAACGCTCCGGCGACAGATATCAAGGCTGTTCCTCAAGCACTTATTTTCAACCTAGAACCTAAACGTGCATGCGCGCAACCTAAACGTGCATGCGCGCAACCTAAACGTGCCTGCGCTCAACCTCCCAGAGCAATTAGGCACAGTGCATTTCTTATTACGTCGGGACATTTGTGTTTGTGTCAGATTTGTGTTTGTATCTAGACCGACCACATTGCTTAGCAGAGTTCAGTGATGTGAATGGAAACTGTCAAGTTGATCAACCGATTTTGAGTATCTGTATCTGCATGTGAGCAATTTTTTTCTTCTTCAAGTAACTAAATAGTTACTTTTCACAGTAACGCATTACTTTTGGGTGTAAGTAACTAGTAACGTAACAGAGTTACTTTTGAAATGAGTAACTAGTAAAGTAACTGAGTTACTATTTTTCAGTAACTAGCACAACACTGGTGCTCGTGTATGTGTATGTGTGATTGAATACTGCACATGTGTGTGTATGTTTGAGTCTGTGTTTGAGACATTTGTGATGTGTGATGTGTAAGTTGGAGGATAAATAACGTGTCATTAAACATAATTCTGCCCCTGCGATGCCAACATACTAAGATGATAGAATATAAAGTTCAAATTGTGTTACTTTTAATGAAATACACCTTTACAAAATAAAGTACATGAACAAAGTAAATGTTAGCTTTTGTGCCGATCATCCGATAAAACATTTACGTTTTGATCATTTGTACAGAAAATGTCAACATTCTTGTAGTGGATGATTAAGATTAGCCCACGGGTATGTTGTCCACTAGTCTGGGATGCAGAGAAAAGCTGACAGTGAGCGGATTATAAGCAAACACACACACACACACACACACACACACACACACACACACACACACACACACACACACACACACACACACACACACACACACACACACACACACACACACACACACACACACACACACACTCATGCCATCATCATATACAAATATGTTTCCATGCACACTCACATATTCTCACAAATTTCACATAGGAGAGAGTGCACACTCATTCACACACAGGGTACAAAAGTTATCCCAAAATGTACATTTCCTGTGAAAAGTGACCTTTTCTTAGTTGAATAATATGGCATATCCATTGCATTTATGAATTCGGCAAAGAAATGCTCTTATAATTATAGTAATAAATACGACTATATCTGTATGTATTGATGTGCGCCTGTGTTTTTAACGGCTTCATTTGGAATAAATCCTTCTATAGACATTCTCGGAATTAAATTATTATATTATAACAAAATTATAATGAATTTTGTTTGCTCATAAAAGTACAAAAAGCCAAACAATCGATGTTTTTATTAAAACTAATAAAATAACACAAACAAATCAATCTGTTTATTAATGTTTCCCGAGAATATTTCGAGACTATGCGCCTCCTGGTGGCATAAAACAGAACAGCAATCAACCTCAAAACGAACCCTGTTGGCACCGCGGCAGTATGGTAGACAGTCCTAATGGCTGTAACTGTACTATTGATGACCAACTGAAGGCTCTTGTGAGCATGTGGCGGCTTGATGCGAAGTCATGAGGCCTGGGTGTGAACCTGTGGTGCACTTGGTTGCTGTAAGGAAAGTTTACTCCAAGTAATATCCCACACGAGAAAGTTAAGTGTAAGTTTATTGATTTATTTTTTACCCAGGGACTGTGCACATTAATCAACATCTTCAGTTTCCACATCAATGTAAATGTGCCAGAATTAGATAATGAGCTAGTTTCCATCTGTAGTCCCGGTCTACCATGTCTGTCTGTATGGTGTGGGAGGAAACCAGAGTACCTGGAGGGAAGCCACGTGAACACGGGGAGAACATACAAACTCCACACTGAAAGGCCCCCTGCTGGGGTTCGAACCCAGGACCTTCTTGTTGTGACGCAGCAGTGCTAACCACTCTGGCACCGTGCCGCAGTGTGTTATAGCCCAAGTAAACACGTGTTGAAAACAGATTAGTGAGACTCGTAGAGAGAGCCCACATGAAAAGAAGGTGCTAACGGAGCGTGCCATGGAGAGCAGGGGTGCAATTGCGTTATGAACATCAGTTATTGTTTACACTCCATGAAGCACTGTTGGTTTTGCACGGAAGTGCCTTTTATAATCAATTGTAAGCATCCTAAACTGGATCGGGTTACATTCCACTTTTTGATTTGACTTTCAAAGTTCATGTTACTTCATCTGAGGGGTAAAACAATGTATTGCATAGCCCTGTTATTCAATGACGTTCCAAGCTCACTATCTGGTAAACTAGCAAGCAATCTCATTATGATAGTTCAGTGAGCTTAACGAGACCCATCAGTGAGAGAGATGATAGCGTTTTAGCTAATGTTTGCTCGTGTATTTGAGTAGCCATCCTACTTGAAGCTGATGTGGTCCCTAGATTCTCTATGATGTGGACAGGGAATCACGTAATTATAATCCATATGCAGCTTCATCTGAGTTCATCAGTAAGATTATTCTGTCGATTCAAATTTCCATCTCCATGTCTTTACGCTGGTTTAGGACCAGCTTTTAACAGACTGGTGCAAAGATTATGGAAAGACATTACAATACTTCAAACAGAATATACCACCTACGTAAAAGTATAATTAGTGACTTTGAAAACTGCCCGAAAAAAGGTCAGGTTTTTGTTAAAATGACACAAAAACGACCCGATTGCAGTAATGAGATTAAAGGTAATTGGTTACTTTCAACTGTTGACTGTGAGATCGCTGGACGAGTCTCAAACAGGCCTGTTTTGTGGTGGATCTACAGGTCAGAAACACATCAGTGTAAGGTGTTCAGAACACCCAGAACTTGTAAACTCTGTGACAGTGGCTCGGGTCGTCTGGTAATCCGGAGGTTCCCAGTTAGATTCCCAGGCAGCGAGATGAAGTGTCCTTGAGCAAGACACTTAACCCCTAATTGCTCCAGATGGGTACCGAATGAGGTACTTTTAAAGGTACCTACCGAATCATGTCGGTACTACCGGGTACCGATTCACGTGAGATCCGTCGGTGCCAGATTTCGGTACTGAATTTTTTTTTTAAACGTATATATTTTTTTTGTACTTTTTTTTTCCACGTTCACACGCACAATATACGCTTACCTAGGATTTGACTTGATTCAACAACAAAGCAGTCGGGGCAATGGCAAGGCGAAAACTGTCGAAAGTGTGGTTATTTGAAGTTTGGATTTTTTTTCCCCCACAACTGAGGTAGGTAGATTACATTTTTAGAGACTAAAGTACCGAAAAAAGTTACCGTTGGGTACCGGTATCGATTCACAGGTACCGGTACCTGTACCGTATCGGTTCAAATGTGAACGGTACCCATCCCTACTCCCGATGAGCAGGTAGGCACCTTACATGGTTGCCTCCGCCGTCGGTGTGTGAATGTGTGAGTGAACGGGTCAAATGTGAGGAACAAATTGTAAAAGCGCTTTGGATAAAAGCTGCAATATAAATGCAGTGATTTACCATTAAAATACAGTCCAATATTTACCTCCATTTCTATGGTAAAGGTAAGAGAAATGCGCCATTGGGTCAAAACCTCTACACCTCTCATTGGAGGGAATGGAAGCCACACACACTCTTGTCTCCAGGGGCAGTAAGCCGGGCCAATGGCTGCACTCCTCGCGTAGACCACCTGCCATGACACAGGAGATGAACGACGACTCAGTTAGTTTACCTTTGAAAGGTTTCTGATGAAATTATAGCAATCATTCGATCCATTCCGCTGAGAAAGGTCAGGGAGAGAAAAGAGAGGAATCACAAAATGACATAATGAAAGAAAGGAAGAGATGAATCCACCTGCTGACTGTGGAGGAGGCTGTGGGCTAGTTGTCATCTGACTGACAGACAAAAGGTCAGGGATCTTAGCTGCTAATGTCACACATCCTGTGTGTGTGTGTGTGTGTGTGTGTGTGTGTGTGTGTCACACTCCTACGCAGAAAGTTGGACTCTGTTCCACCATCAAACATCCAAAAAGTACACGAACCGGGTGCTACCTATACTCATAATATAATATAATATTATTGTTATATTTTTGTGTGTCCCCCCACGTTTTTATTGTCTCTTATATATAAGAACCGAACATGAGTTTGAAAAAAGTTCAATAATAACATTGTCACGGCATCTGTGCAGCCTTGTTTGCATAACTCCTAAATGTTCAGACAGACATTTGTGTTGCTATATTTTTTTTATCCACTTTTTCTCCTTATTTTTCTATTTTTTCTTCCATCCCAATTTCATGTTTCCATTTCTCCCCTCCCCTGTCTTGAACGTTGCTCGACTATGCCCCCCACTGGTCGGTTGTAGGGAGGATAGAAGCCTTGCATCATGTGTCCCCTCCGGTACACGAGGAGGCTGCCTGTCACATCTTTTCACCTGCCAGCGCGGACTCTCAGTGGCGAGGTGTAACGTATGGGAGGCTCACACTACCCTCACCACTTCCTGTCTCTGCTGTGCAGGCATCCCCCAACCGACCTCTAGGAGTCGCTGTCCACAACGTCCAGATTACCACCCATCGACTTCCACCCGCTGGCTCTGCCAATTGAGCCAGTATGACGGCCGGCCCAAGCCGGAGGCAATGCTGACACCCGGATACGAGACCGGAGTCTCTTGCATTGGTGACGAGCGCAATCTCCGCTGCGCCACCCAGCCGCTATTTGTGTTGCTATCTATGTATGCAATTCAAAGATATTACCGCATTTTCTTTACAACTATGTTGAGATATATGTTCTCATATGTTGAAAATAGGATCATATGTTATGGTTGTTATGTTTTGTAGTGAGTAGCCTAGACGTTCATAGGCATATGTGTTGTATTGGAAATGTGGTGCAACTCTATTCTAAGTATTGTGTTTTGTTCTTGTTGCAGTACGTAAAGACATGACGGTATGACGCAGTGGCGGGAAGCCGAGCACGTATATCTAGCTGTCAGCTGTCATCGGTCAGCTGTCAGTGCGCACAGGGGTGAAAGGGGTGTGTCACAGCTGGGAATGTTTGGGGTGTTTGTAATGGAGGAGAAGTTTGGTTCACTTATTGTAAATAAACTATTCACATAAAAGAAACAAAACGGATCAGGCGTTCTTTGTGTGGATAAATACATATGATAAGATATGAGTCATGATGACAAAGAAACAGAACCCTCTACATTGAACGACACTGATGACGAAGCAACAGAACCCTCTACATTGAAGATGGAGAGCGAGGGAACACGGAACTCTACAGGTTATGGGCCCAGACGTGGTGGTACCGCAGGAGGACGATGGCAGAGATTAGTTTTCGACGGAGATGAAAATAATTACGAGCTTTGGGAAGTGAAGTTTCTCGGCCACATGAGAATGATGGGACTAAAAGACACGATACTCTGCACCAGTGAGGACGGTCCAGATGACGACAAGAACGAAGAATGCTACGCAGAGCTAATACAATTCCTGGATGACAAAAGTCTATCGTTGGTTATGAGAGAGGCGACAGATGACAGTAACAAAGCACTCGAAATACTACGAAGTCATTACGCAAGTCAGGGTAAGCCAAGAATTATTGCCCTGTACACAGAACTAACGTCACTGAAGAAAGAGTCTGGTGAAACGGTGACAGATTATATCATTCGAGCTGAAAAGGCAGTAACTTCCCTAAGAAATGCAAAGGAAGTTATTAGTGACGGGCTAATTATAGCCATGATTCTAAAAGGACTTCCAGATTTGTTTGTGGATGTCTGGATTTGGTACAGTTATGAGATCCTTGGGGCAAATATGTTTTGCAGGCTATGTGATGTACAGGCACAGAGGCTCTGCATAGGAGTTTCACATTAACACCCAACATATCTGCCTCGTATGACGTTTAACCTCTTAAGCCCGAGCGGTCCGGTACCGGTACAAGATTGATAGCACGCCCTAAATCCATCTCTACAGAATGTATGAATAATATTTTTTTCAAATGTAGCCAAGAGTAATGACCCTAACCCTGTCAAAACAGTCAAAGTGTATATTTTCAGCACTACGTTTGTTTACCAATGATTTAAGTGTTATTAGTGAAATATGAGTTTATAGAAATCTCAGCGCATTGAGTCGGAAAAAGGCGCTTATTGACGCGAGGACTTGGCGCAACCTAACTTGAGTGTAGTCTTTTGAGAGAAGAGACACAGGGCTTTCGATGGGCTTTCAAATAAAAAAAAATATAATTTTCCCAGCTCACGCCAGCCCCTGTCAATCATCTGACCTCTAGCGTGCATTTTTTATTTTTTATTTTTTTTAGGCTCATATCTCACGGGTGGAACAACCCTGAACGTTATTGCCATTTAAGAACGCTGTTAGTTTCTCTACCTTTCTGTGAATGTCTAGCAATCTGATGAAAAATGGCGGAGCAATTTACATTGTAAAAAAGTAACTGTACTTAGAGTAGATTTCATAGAAGTTTTTTGCTGCCTGGTGGTACTAAAATCAGATTGAACTCTGCCATTGGAAATGGGAGATTTGGCCCGATCCAATGACGTGTGCCATAATGTAATTTATAGGCCTGATATTCTATATTCTATAATCATATTTGAAATAGCATGTGTCCGGATGGCAGAATTCAGTACTGTATCTACAAAACCTCTTGTTAATCATCTGCCCTTTATTAATTTTCTTAGATTTATTGGACACGTGATCTCAAGAAGAGTCATGGACTGATTTTCAGGACTCGTGACTCGACTTGGACTTGAGCACTGATGACTCAAGACTTGGACTTGGACTCGAGCATCGACTGCATTCGGACTCAGGCACGTTGGAACTTTAAATCGGTAGGGGGTGCGGCCTTTGAGATATATATATTTTTTTTTGTGCAGTGGAGTCGGGACGCGTCTATGCTTTGGTACAATTATATATAAAACAATATATATTTTAGCGACTAGCCCACTAGCGTCCTGCTACGCTCATAGTGAGGGGGGCGTACTAGCGTAGGTCAGTGGCCAATCAGAGCGCAAAACGGGAACCCGGAAACACAAACACGTTGGTAAAAGCATAGATGCAGTCGGGACACATTTCCTTTAGTCTAGCCTGTACCCCCCAGACATGTTGCTGGCCCCGTCAAAACAGTATCCTATCAGCCTCTCCATGGGCAGGTCGATGCGTAAAAGAATGTCTTTTATACACAAAAACAGCGTCTCGGCTGTTGTGTCTGGGCCGGGCATTGTAAAAACCCCAAAAGAAGTTCTAAGCTTCCAAGTTGTCATCGGCGAACTGTATATTACACGAGAATTGTTCTTTTCCAGTGACATCAGTGGTTCCGTCAGCGATCAAGCCAAAAAATTGGCTTTTGGATGCTTTGCCTCTAATCTTATCCTAGGCAACTTGATTTGATTTGTTTTATTATTCTAATTTGTGACCTGTTCTGTCTAAATGTTTAAATGTTGAGCGATTTGCAAAGTATTTATATTCTATCTATTCTATTCTATTCCATTTGTCGCTGAATATCATGGGCAAACAGCTGTAAGATTTCGTTTTGGATGTTGTCTTTTGGAGCCAATTCTTCAACTCGGGATCAGACTCAGTGCGCACTCTTTCCATCATGAGCTGCCATAACACCCCATCCCTATTTGCATCACCCCTCAGTGGAAACCCCTGGCGCCCCAAGGGGGGGTATAGGGGAACAGACTCAGTTAACTCTTCAACACCTGATGCTGATTGTGTACGTACAGTAGTGTAATGAATGAATGAAAACTTTATTTAACAGATTGGAGAATGGCTACAATACAGTACGGCTCAATACACACACTATTAAAATGGTGAAGTGCTTTGAGCAGGATAAACTTATAATATACTGTGTTACAGTTATACAGTTACAGTATATAATATACAAATATATAAATACTGTCATAAAAAAATATATATATATTTAAAAAAAAAATATATATATTCTTTGCAATAACTTTGCCGCACCCCCGCACCCCCCCTTCCAACGTGCCTGTTCGGACTTGGAAGGTGCAGACGAGGAGTTGGACTTGTTATTAATTGATTAATACAATTATTTTTTTATATTTTCTTTTGTAATATCATCATCATTTGGCATAAGATATTGATGGCTAGTGCATTTGTTTGGCTATTGTGTCATAAAGTAAATAAACTCCCTTTGAAATGGTGTCATTTATGTTTAATGTACCTTTTTTCATTTGTATGTCAGCTCTTTGACTGACAGAGTGGAGTGGACCTTGATGACTTGGACCCTGACTCGGACTAGGATAATGGGGACTCAACTCGGACTCGACTCAGGCTCTTCTTTGGTGACTCGAACACTGGGGACTTGAGACTGACTCGGACTTGAGATTTAGTGACTCGACTACAACACTGACTCACATCATTACTGACAACAAGAGTAGAACACACAGGTCTTATCACCTTGGAAAGAAGAAGAATATAATGTGTTTTTCCACTGTTTTACAAAAAACTAGTTTGGAGCCAAAGGCAGGTCATGGTAAGATTAAATGTTTTTATGAAATAAAAGTGAGAAACACTTAAACCCGAACCGCTCCCGATGAGCAGGTCGGCACCTTGCATGGCCGCCTCCTCCGTCGGTGTGTGAGTGTGTGAGTGAACGGGTGAATGTGGCATAAGTTGTAAAGTGCTTTGGATAAAAGCTGCTATATAAATGCAGTCCATTTACCATTTGACATGGACCCAGTGTTCACAGCGTTACTGACATTTAAAGCAGCACTAACAGTCTTACCTCGGGGTGAGCGTGGCGAATGAGAAGGAACAGACTAAATGCTATTCTCAGAGTGTTGAGGACCCTCGGCGCGGGACACGCGTCCAACCTCACCGCTGCACGACTGCTGCTCCAGCTAACGGCTGCTCTGTGCTAACGGCTGCTCCAGCTAACGGCTGCTCCAGCTAACGGCTGCTCTGTGCTAACGGCTGCTCCAGCTAACGGCTGCTCCAGCTAACGGCTGCTCCAGCTAACGGCTGCTCCAGCTAACGGCTGCTCTGTGCTAACGGCTGCTCCAGCTAACAGCTGCTCTGTGCTAATGGCTGCTCCAGCTAGCGGCTGCTCTGTGCTAATGGCTGCTCCAGCTAACAACTGCTCCAGATAACAGCTGCTCCAGCTAACAGCTGCTCTGTGCTAACGGCTGCTTCAGATAACAGCTGCTCCAGCTAACGGCTGCTCTGTGCTAACGGCTGCTTCAGATAACAGCTGCTCCAGCTAACAGCTGCTCTGTGCTAACGGCTGCTCCAGCTAACAGCTGCTCTGTGCTAATGGCTGCTCCAGCTAGCGGCTGCTCTGTGCTAATGGCTGCTCCAGCTAACGGCTGCTCCAGATAACAGCTGCTCCAGCTAATGGCTGCTCCAGCTAATGGTTGCTCCGTGCTAACGGCTGCTCCGTGCTAACGGCTGCTCTGTGCTAACGGCTGCTCCGTGCTAACGGCTGCTCCAGCTAATGGTTGCTCCAGCTAACGGCAGTAACTCGTACATGTCTGCCGTCCACACTGCCGCTATGGAATGCAACAGCGGGCAAATAACTCTCAACATTGGCTTAGCCTTTGATAACGACGATCAATTATAGAATGGTTCATGGTTTAGACAGAAAAAGGTTCAAAAGCGACAGTGTGCACGGCTGTTTCCACTGGTAATGAATGTCCTCCTTGTACCATAGCTGCACTTTATAGGCTTTATCACACTGCAATCCTAAAATTATATAAATATATATATATATATATATATTTGTACATGAAATGTTCTGTTAATATAGAAGAAATAGAGAAAGGTGTATGTTATTTAAATGCTACTGGTATGCTACAGTGGTTCAGGAGGAAGAGCGGTCTTCTGGTAATTGGAAGGTTCCCGGTTCAATTCCAGCTCCACGTCGAAGTGTCCTTGAGCGAGACACTAACTGCTCCCAATGAGCAGGTCGGCATCTTGAATGGCTGCCTCCGGCCGTGAGCGTGTGAATGTGTGAATGAGTTGTATGGAAGTGCTTTGGAATTTTGAACTATTTTGCACGGGCATACACAGAGAAAATAGGCTCCCAATCTCTAGATGGTGGGCCCCTCGCAGGCCCCCTCACGCAGGCCCCCTCATGAAGGCTGTACCCCCCCCATCGCACACACATCGCTGAGGCTGGCAGTGTCAATCTAAGTTAGCACTTTACTTCCCCCCCCCCCCCCCCTGATTCCTAAATCTTGATAGAATACATCTTTGGAGCCAAATATCTAGTTGTTTATTGTTCTCTATGATTTTTCCATAATTTATTTTTATATATATTTGTATATATACATCTGATATGTATATATAGTGGTATAACTCATGTATACCTTGATCTGACAAAACTGAAGCATATTATATTCTGATAGCCCAGGTTGTCTGGAAAGAAAATATGTATATCACTTAATTTGTGTGTGTGTGTGTGTGTGTGTGTGTGTGTGTGTGTGTGTGTGTGTGTGTGTGTGTGTGTGTGTGTGTGTGTGTGTGTGTGTGTGTGTGTGTGTGTGTGTGTGTGTGTGTGTGTGTGTGTGTGTGTGTGTGTGTGCAGGGCCGCCTCAGGGGGTGTGCGAGCAGTGCGGTCGCACAGGGCCTCGCGGGAAGGGGGGCCTCGCAAAAAAAAAAAAAAAAAAAAAAAATTATAATTTTTTTAATTTTAATTTTAATTTAAATTTTTTTTTGCGAAGCCCCCCTTCCCGCGAGGCCCTTTTTCATCACAGACCTAAAATCTAGTTTTGCTTATATGCTTATATATTTCACATTAGACACGTTTGTAGAATGTATCTGACTTGTTCCTGGGTCTGCAGACATACTCACTATTGGAGCTCAGCCTCTGGGGCTCTGCAGCAGACATACTATTGGTTTCAACGAAGGGAGTGGTTACTTACATGAAGTTACATCCTGTGTAGTACGCCGGCGTGAGTCAGCTGCGTTTGACTATTTCGCGCGTGCAGCTTTTGACTATTATGCTTAGTTATGCCAGCCAAGACGAAGAAAGAGGTCGGTCATTATCAGTCGGTCGGTCACCAAGGAACGTTGACGAAAGGCCTCTCGCTGGCGGGACAAATGGCCGGAGCCTTGTCATGGTATAGCCATGATGATGTCGGCTAGTAGCTAGCTTAGCTAAAGGCTAACTAGCGTTAGCTAACCTAGAGACAGCGCATACAGCCAAGATGAAGAGGATGGTCGTTTGGCAGATGAACTTCGTCAACTCCACGCGGTTGAATCCATCATCTTGGACGTTTGGTGAGTTTTTAACCTATTCTATTAACTCTATTGTATTCCCGCCGTGGACATCTCTCTCTCTCGCTCTCGCTCTGGAGCTAAACTGGCCGACTAGCTGTTGTAGTACTACTAGTAGCTAACGGTGTGTGGCCTGGTGTCAGCACCTGTATGTAGCCGCATAGCTTGCTTCTGCGTTAGCTAATGGTTAGCGATAGCCTGGTTGAGCTAACTGTTATCCAGTTAGCTGTTTAGCTACGACGTTAGCTGCCGGCTGCGCTCGGCTGGGAACGTTCGTTTGATGCTATCTGTTAGCCTTGAGTTAGCTGTTAGCTTGTGCTACGACCATTGACATTAGCCGTGAAAATAGCAGGGGGTTATTTTTGTCCCGCCAGCGAGAGGCCTTTCGTCAACGTGGAGACCTGTGTTGCGGCCTTTCGCCCTGCGTTCCTTGGTGCAGGTAAGATTAATGAAAATCATGACATTACCCCACTCTTCCTTCCTTCCCCTCCCGAATGTTTTGTTAATAACGATGTTTTTTTCCAGGCAAAACATATGTTACTTCACAACATTTGGAGATACGACATGCGCTGTGTGTGAATTCATTGTCTTGGTCGTTTGTGTAGCTTGGGTAGCGTTGGGCCGTTGGCCAAAGCTGTGTGTGGCCTGGTGTCAGTAGCCTACCTGGCTAGCCTTTAGCTGTCGGCCATTGGCTCCTTGCTGCTTTGTTTTCTCTGGTATAGACCCTCTTCTCTTTGGATTTAAGTGTTGATCTTTGTCCTTTTGGATCTATGTATATTCATGTTGCCTTTGTGAAGTTATCTTTTCCTTCTGTTTTGTTCTTTCATTAAAAGTTGAATATCCTTTAGGGGGTCATCTTTGCTTATCTCTCTCATACATGCTCTCTCTCTAACACACATGCTCTCTCTCTCTCTCTCTTTCTAACACACACAGTCTGCCTATGGCGGCCTTTCTCGATGGCTAGGCTGTGCTCGCTGAGTCTGTACCTAGTCAAGGATCTTCAGTCACAGTGCTCAGGTATTCTGCCACTGTGTACTCTCTGTTTAGGGCCAAATAGCATTTCAATTTCTTTCCAATGTGTCTCTCTCTCTGTACACTGTATATTGACTGTAGAACGGGAGCTCTCTCTCGCTCTCTCTCTTGCTATATGTTGACTGCATCATGCCCAGCCTCGGGCAGCGCTATTATTTACGAATATGTTGGCTGTATGAAAAAAATAAATAAAAATGATATAATTTTTTTTTCTTTTAACCTTTGGGGGGGGGGGGGGGGGGGGGGGGGGGGCTCGCGTTTAAATTTCGCACAGGGCCTCGCATTTCTCCCAGGCAGCCCTGTGTGTGTGTGTGTGTGTGTGTGTGTGTGTGTGTGTGTGTGTGTGTGTGTGTGTGTGTGTGACACTGCGTGTGTGTGTGTGTGTGTGTGACACTGTGTGTGTGTGTGTGTGTGTGACACTGTGTGTGACACTGTGTGTGTGCGTGCATGCGTGTAACATGTGTGTGGGTTGGCAAAGCTTGTGAATGGCCCATATACTTAAGTGTACAATATCCTCAGGTCAAAAAGATTCCTTCACAATTGACCCCCTACTCACATCCTTACTGACATCGAGAGTCCAACACACAGGTCTTATCAACTTGGACAGGAGAATAATAGAATGGGTTTTCCCCACTGTTTCACAAAAGACAAGTTTTGGAGCCAAAGGCAGGTCATGGATGGATTAAGACGAGTCCCCAAATGATTCTAAAGAAGCTTAACGTTGAGGTGCGTTTCGCTTGAATACAGTCCTACTAAATATCGAACAACACTGGACCTGAAGGGAACCTTTTTACCATGAATGAGTTTGGGGTTCTTAGAACATCTATTAACAAAGTTAGTGGCGCCTATAATATGTGTGGTGTGGGTTGTCAATAGTGCCTTCATCCATGATTTCCTGATGAATTGAAAATGGGGGACCCTGATGTAAACAAGACGAACGTCTTTCTCTGGTCTGCATCCCCTTAACAATTGTGTGTATTGTGCTGTACTGTATAGTACCCATTCTGCAATCTGTTAATAAAGTTTTCAATCAATCAATCAATCAATCAATCAATCAATCAATCAATCAATCAATCAATCAATCAATCATGTAAATGCACAATGTCAACAGTGCGTCAGTGTGACAGTGGCTCAGTAGGTAGAGTAGTCGTCTGGTAATCAGAAGGTTCCCAGGGCGATTCCTGCTCCTCCCAGCAGTGTGTCGAAGTGTCCTTGAGCAAGACACTTAACCCCTAACTGCTCGCAGGTCGGCACCTTGCATGGTTCCCTCCGACATCGGTGTGTGAAATCAATGTGTGTGTGCTGTCGGTTGTCAACATAGCCTTCATCCATGTAAGGGCACAATGTCAACGTGTCAAATATTTCACAAAAAAATATCCATTGCTTACAACATTACTGACATTTAAAGTGCTGTCACACTAATAGTGATATATCAGAAGAAAGGCCACTCTGTGGTGTAGTTTATTTGGGCTGGTGTGAACACAGTAATCAAGCTCAGGTCCGCAGGTCTCTTATCAGGTCTCACCCTGGTCCACCTGTTTGAGGTGGTCTCACCCTGCTCCACCTGTTTGAGGTGGTCTCACCCTGCTCCACCTGTTTGAGGTGGTCTCACCCTGGTCCTCCTGTTTGAGGTGGTCTCACCCTGGTCTGCCTGTTTGAGGTGGTCTCACCCTGGTCCTGTTTGAGGTGGTCTCACCCTGCTCCACCTGTTTGAGGTGGTCTCACCCTGGTCCTCCTGTTCGAGGTGGTCTCACCCTGGTCCACCTGTTTAAGGTGGTCTCACCCTGGTCCACCTTTTTGAGGTGGTCTCACCCTGGTCACCTGTTTGAGGTGGTCTCACCCTGGTCCACCTGTTTAAGGTGGTCTCACCCTGGTCCACCTTTTTGAGGTGGTCTCACCCTGGTCCACCTTTTTGAGGTGGTCTCACCCTGGTCACCTGTTTGAGGTGGTCTCACCCTGGTCCTGTTTGAGGTGGTCTCACCCTGGTCCTCCTGTTCGAGGTGGTCTCACCCTGGTCCTCCTGTTTGAGGTGGTCTCACCCTGGTCACCTGTTTGAGGTGGTCTCACCCTGGTCCTGTTTGAGGTGGTCTCACCCTGGTCACCTGTTTGAGGTGGTCTCACCCTGGTCCACCTGTTTGAGGTGGTCTCACCCTGGTCCTCCTGTTTGAGGTGGTCTCACCCTGGTCTGCCTGTTTGAGGTGGTCTCACCCTGGTCCTGTTTGAGGTGGTCTCACCCTGGTCCTCCTGTTCGAGGTGGTCTCACCCTGGTCCTCCTGTTTGAGGTGGTCTCACCCTGGTCACCTGTTTGAGGTGGTCTCACCCTGGTCCTGTTTGAGGTGGTCTCACCCTGGTCACCTGTTTGAGGTGGTCTCACCCTGGTCCACCTGTTTGAGGTGGTCTCACCCTGGTCCTCCTGTTTGAGGTGGTCTCACCCTGGTCTGCCTGTTTGAGGTGGTATCACCCTGGTCCTGTTTGAGGTGGTCTCACCCTGGTCCTCCTGTTCGAGGTGGTCTCACCCTGGTCCTCCTGTTCGAGGTGGTCTCATCCTGGTCCTCCTGTTTGAGGTGGTCTCACCCTGGTCACCTGTTTGAGGTGGTCTCACCCTGGTCCTCCTTTTTGAGGTGGTCTCACCCTGGTCCTCCTTTTTGATGTGGTCTCACCCTGGTCCACCTGTTTGAGGTGGTCTCACCCTGGTCCTGTTTGAGGTGGTCTCACCCTGCTCCACCTGTTTGAGGTGGTCTCACCCTGGTCCTCCTGTTCGAGGTGGTCTCACCCTGGTCCTGTTTGAGTTGGTCTCACCCTGGTCCACCTGTTTAAGGTGGTCTCACCCTGGTCCACGTTTTTGAGGTGGTCTCACCCTGGTCCACCTGTTTGAGGTGGTCTCACCCTGCTCCACCTGTTTGAGGTGGTCTCACCCTGCTCCACCTGTTTGAGGTGGTCTCACCCTGGTCCTCCTGTTTGATGTGGTCTCACCCTGGTCTGCCTGTTCGAGGTGGTCTCACCCTGGTCCACCTGTTTAAGGTGGTCTCACCCTGGTCCACCTTTTTGAGGTGGTCTCACCCTGGTCCACCTGTTTGAGGTGGTCTCACCCTGGTCACCTGTTTGAGGTGGTCTCACCCTGGTCCTCCTGTTTGAGGTGGTCTCACCCTGGTCTGCCTGTTTGAGGTGGTCTCACCCTGGTCCTGTTTGAGGTGGTCTCACCCTGGTCCTCCTGTTCGAGGTGGTCTCACCCTGGTCCTCCTGTTTGAGGTGGTCTCACCCTGGTCACCTGTTTGAGGTGGTCTCACCCTGGTCCTGTTTGAGGTGGTCTCACCCTGGTCACCTGTTTGAGGTGGTCTCACCCTGGTCCACCTGTTTGAGGTGGTCTCACCCTGGTCCTCCTGTTTGAGGTGGTCTCACCCTGGTCCTGTTTGAGGTGGTCTCACCCTGGTCACCTGTTTGAGGTGGTCTCACCCTGGTCCACCTGTTTGAGGTGGTCTCACCCTGGTCCTCCTGTTTGAGGTGGTCTCACCCTGGTCCTGTTTGAGGTGGTCTCACCCTGGTCCACCTGTTTGAGGTGGTCTCACCCTGGTCTGCCTGTTTGAGGTGGTCTCACCCTGGTCCTGTTTGAGGTGGTCTCACCCTGGTCCTCCTGTTCGAGGTGGTCTCACCCTGGTCCTCCTGTTTGAGGTGGTCTCACCCTGGTCACCTGTTTGAGGTGGTCTCACCCTGGTCCTGTTTGAGGTGGTCTCACGCTGGTCACCTGTTTGAGGTGGTCTCACCCTGGTCCACCTGTTTGAGGTGGTCTCACCCTGGTCCTCCTGTTTGAGGTGGTCTCACCCTGGTCTGCCTGTTCGAGGTGGTCTCACCCTGGTCCACCTGTTTAAGGTGGTCTCACCCTGGTCCACCTTTTTGAGGTGGTCTCACCCTGGTCCACCTGTTTGAGGTGGTCTCACCCTGGTCACCTGTTTGAGGTGGTCTCACCCTGGTCCTCCTGTTTGAGGTGGTCTCACCCTGGTCTGCCTGTTTGAGGTGGTCTCACCCTGGTCCTGTTTGAGGTGGTCTCACCCTGGTCCTCCTGTTCGAGGTGGTCTCACCCTGGTCCTCCTGTTTGAGGTGGTCTCACCCTGGTCACCTGTTTGAGGTGGTCTCACCCTGGTCCTGTTTGAGGTGGTCTCACCCTGGTCACCTGTTTGAGGTGGTCTCACCCTGGTCCACCTGTTTGAGGTGGTCTCACCCTGGTCCTCCTGTTTGAGGTGGTCTCACCCTGGTCTGCCTGTTTGAGGTGGACTCACCCTGGTCCTGTTTGAGGTGGTCTCACCCTGGTCCTCCTGTTCGAGGTGGTCTCACCCTGGTCCTTCTGTTCGAGGTGGTCTCACCCTGGTCCTCCTGTTTGAGGTGGTCTCACCCTGGTCACCTGTTTGAGGTGGTCTCACCCTGGTCCTCCTTTTTGAGGTGGTCTCACCCTGGTCCTCCTTTTTGATGTGGTCTCACCCTGGTCCACCTGTTTGAGGTGGTCTCACCCTGGTCCTGTTTGAGGTGGTCTCACCCTGGTCCTCCTGTTTGAGATGGTCTCACCCTGGTCCTGTTTGAGGTGGTCTCACCCTGGTCACCTGTTTGAGGTGGTCTCACCCTGGTCCTCCTGTTTGAGGTGGTCTCACCCTGGTCATCTGTTTGAGGTGGTCTCACCCTGGTCCTGTTTGAGGTGGTCTCACCCTGGTCCACCTGTTTGAGGTGGTCTCACCCTGGTCTTGTTTGAGATGGTCTCACCCTGGTCATCTGTTTGAGGTGGTCTCACCCTGGTCCTGTTTGAGGTGGTCTCACCCTGGTCCTCCTGTTTGAGGTGGTCTCACCCTGGTCCTCCTGTTTGAGGTGGTCTCACCCTGGTCCTGTTTGAGGTGGTCTCACCCTGGTCCTCCTGTTTGAGATGGTCTCACCCTGGTCCTGTTTGAGGTGGTCTCACCCTGGTCACCTGTTTGAGGTGGTCTCACCCTGGTCCTCCTGTTTGAGGTGGTCTCACCCTGGTCCACCTGTTTGAGGTGGTCTCACCCTGGTCATCCTGTTTGTGGTGGTCTCACCCTGGTCCTCCTGTTTAAGGTGGTCTCACCCTGGTCCTCCTGTTTGAGGTGGTCTCACCCTGGTCCTCCTGTTTGAGGTGGTCTCACCCTGGTCCTGTTTGAGATGGTCTCACCCTGGTCCTGTTTTAGGTGGTCTCACCCTGGTCCACCTGTTTGAGGTGGTCTCACCCTGGTCATCTGTTTGAGGTGGTCTCACCCTGGTCCTCCTGTTTAAGGTGGTCTCACCCTGGTCCTCCTGTTTGAGGTGGTCTCACCCTGGTCCTCCTGTTTGAGGTGGTCTCACCCTGGTCCTGTTTGAGGTGGTCTCACCCTGGCCCATCTGTTTGAGGTGGTCTCACCCTGGTCCACCTGTTTCAGGTGGTCTCACCCTGGTCCTCCTGTTTGAGGTGGTCTCACCCTGGTCCACCTGTTTGAGGTGGTCTCACCCTGGTCCTGTTTGAGGTGGTCTCACCCTGGTCCACCTGTTTGAGGTGGTCTCACCCTGGTCCACCTGTTTCAGGTGGTCTCACCCTGGTCCTCCTGTTTGAGGTGGTCTCACCCTGGTCCACCTGTTTCAGGTGGTCTCACCCTGGTCCTCCTGTTTGAGGTGGTCTCACCCTGGTCCTCCTGTTTGAGGTGGTCTCACCCTGGCCCACCTGTTTGAGGTGGTCTCACCCTGGTCACCTGTTTGAGGTGGTCTCACCCTGGTCCTGTTTGAGGTGGTCTCACCCTGGTCCACCTGTTTGAGGTGGTCTCACCCTGGTCCTCCTGTTTGAGGTGGTCTCACCCTGGTCCACCTGTTTGAGGTGGTCTCACCCTGGTCCACCTGTTTGAGGTGGTCTCACCTTGGTCCTCCTGTTTGAGGTGGTCTCACCCTGGTCACCTGTTTGAGGTGGTCTCACTCTGGTCCACCTGTTTGAGGTGGTCTCACCCTGGTCCTCCTGTTTGAGGTGGTCTCACCCTGGTCCACCTGTTTGAGGTGGTCTCACCCTGGTCCTCCTGTTTGAGGTGGTCTCACCCTGGTCCTGTTTGAGTTGGTCTCACCCTGGTCCACCTGTTTGAGGTGGTCTCACTCTGGTCCTCCTGTTTGAGGTGGTCTCACCCTGGTCCACCTGTTTGAGGTGGTCTCACCCTGGTCCTGTTTGAGTTGGTCTCACCCTGGTCCACCTGTTTGAGGTGGTCTCACCCTGGTCCTGTTTGAGTTGGTCTCACCCTGGTCCACCTGTTTGAGGTGGTCTCACCCTGGTCCTGTTTGAGATGGTCTCACCCTGGTCCACCTGTTTGAGGTGGTCTCACCCTGGTCCACCTGTTTGAGGTGGTCTCACCCTGGTCCACCTGTTTGAGGTGGTCTCACCCTGGTCCACCTGTTTGAGGTGGTCTCACCCTGGTCTTGTTTGAGTTGGTCTCACCCTGGTCCACCTGTTTGAGGTGGTCTCACCCTGGTCCTCCTGTTTGAAGTGGTCTCACCCTGGTCCTCCTGTTTGAGGTGGTCTCACCCTGGTCCACCTGTTTGAGGTGGTCTCACCCTGGTCACCTGTTTGAGGTGGTCTCACCCTGGTCCTGTTTGAGATGGTCTCACCCTGGCCCACCTGTTTCAGGTGGTCTCACCCTGGTCCTGTTTCAGGTGGTCTCACCCTGGTCCTCCTGTTTGAGGTGGTCTCACCCTGGTCCTCCTGTTTGAGGTGGTCTCACCCTGGTCACCTGTTTGAGGTGGTCTCACCCTGGTCCTGTTTGAGATGGTCTCACCCTGGTCCTCCTGTTTGAGGTGGTCTCACCCTGGTCCTGTTTGAGGTGGTCTCACCCTGGTCCTCCTGTTTGAGGTGGTCTCACCCTGGTCCTGTTTGAGATGGTCTCACCCTGGTCCACCTGTTTGAGGTGGTCTCACCCTGGTCTTGTTTGAGATGGTCTCACCCTGGTCCACCTGTTTGAGGTGGTCTCACCCTGGTCTTGTTTGAGGTGGTCTCACCCTGGTCACCTGTTTGAGGTGGTCTCACCCTGGTCTTGTTTGAGGTGGTCTCACCCTGGTCACCTGTTTGAGGTGGTCTCACCCTGGTCTTGTTTGAGGTGATCTCACCCTGGTCACCTGTTTGAGGTGGTCTCACCCTGGTCACCTGTTTGAGGTGGTCTCACCCTGGTCCTCCTGTTTGAGGTGGTCTCACCCTGGTCTTGTTTGAGGTGGTCTCACCCTGGTCACCTGTTTGAGGTGGTCTCACCCTGGTCTTGTTTGAGGTGATCTCACCCTGGTCCTGTTTGAGGTGGTCTCACCCTGGTCACCTGTTTGAGGTGGTCTCACCCTGGTCTTGTTTGAGGTGATCTCACCCTGGTCACCTGTTTGAGGTGGTCTCACCCTGGTCTTGTTTGAGGTGATCTCACCCTGGTCCTGTTTGAGGTGGTCTCACCCTGGTCACCTGTTTGAGGTAGTCTCACCCTGGTCTTGTTTGAGGTGATCTCACCCTGGTCACCTGTTTGAGGTGGTCTCACCCTGGTCCACCTGTTTGAGGTGGTCTCACCCTGGTCCTCCTGTTTGAGGTGGTCTCACCCTGGTCCACCTGTTTGAGGTGGTCTCACCCTGGTCACCTGTTTGAGGTGGTCTCACCCTGGTCCACCTGTTTGAGGTGGTCTCACCCTGGTCCACCTGTTTGAGGTGGTCTCACCCTGGTCCACCTGTTTGAGGTGGTCTCACCCTGGTCCTGTTTGAGGTGGTCTCACCCTGGTCCTGTTTGAGATGGTATCACCCTGGTCCACCTGTTTGAGGTGGTCTCACCCTGGTCCACCTGTTTGAGGTGGTCTCACCCTGGTCCACCTGTTTGAGGTGGTCTCACCCTGGTCCACCTGTTTGAGGTGGTCTCACCCTGGTCCTGTTTGAGGTGGTCTCACCCTGGTCCTCCTGTTTGAGGTGGTCTCACCCTGGTCCTCCTGTTTGAGGTGGTCTCACCCTAGTTCTGTTTGAGGTGGTCTCACTCTGGTCACCTCTTTGAGGTGGTCTCACCCTGGTCCACCTGTTTGAGGTGGTCTCACCCTGGTCCACCTGTTTGAGGTGGTCTCACCCTGGTCTTGTTTGAGATGGTCTCACCCTGGTCCACCTGTTTGAGGTGGTCTCACCCTGGTCCACCTGTTTGAGGTGGTCTCACCCTGGTCCACCTGTTTGAGGTGGTCTCACCCTGGCCCACCTGTTTGAGGTGGTCTCACCCTGGTCCACCTGTTTGAGGTGGTCTCACCCTGGCCCACCTGTTTGAGGTGGTCTCACCCTGGTCCTGTTTGAGGTGGTCTCACCCTGGTCCACCTGTTTGAGGTGGTCTCACCCTGGTCCTGTTTGAGGTGGTCTCACCCTGGTCCACCTGTTTGAGGTGGTCTCACCCTGGTCCTCCTGTTTGAGGTGGTCTCACCCTGGTCACCTGTTTGAGGTGGTCTCACCCTGGTCCTGTTTGAGGTGGTCTCACCCTGGTCCACCTGTTTGAGGTGGTCTCACCCTGGTCCTCCTGTTTGAGGTGGTCTCACACTGGTCACCTGTTTGAGGTGGTCTCACCCTGGTCCTGTTTGAGGTGGTCTCACACTGGTCCACCTGTTTGAGGTGGTCTCACCCTGGTCATCCTGTTTGAGGTGGTCTCACCCTGGTCCTCCTGTTTAAGGTGGTCTCACCCTGGTCCTCCTGTTTGAGGTGGTCTCACCCTGGTCCTCCTGTTTGAGGTGGTCTCACCCTGGTCCTGTTTGAGATGGTCTCACCCTGGTCCTGTTTTAGGTGGTCTCACCCTGGTCCACCTGTTTGAGGTGGTCTCACCCTGGTCATCTGTTTGAGGTGGTCTCACCCTGGTCCTCCTGTTTAAGGTGGTCTCACCCTGGTCCTCCTGTTTGAGGTGGTCTCACCCTGGTCCTCCTGTTTGAGGTGGTCTCACCCTGGTCCTGTTTGAGGTGGTCTCACCCTGGCCCATCTGTTTGAGGTGGTCTCACCCTGGTCCACCTGTTTCAGGTGGTCTCACCCTGGTCCTCCTGTTTGAGGTGGTCTCACCCTGGTCCACCTGTTTGAGGTGGTCTCACCCTGGTCCTGTTTGAGGTGGTCTCACCCTGGTCCACCTGTTTGAGGTGGTCTCACCCTGGTCCACCTGTTTCAGGTGGTCTCACCCTGGTCCTCCTGTTTGAGGTGGTCTCACCCTGGTCCACCTGTTTCAGGTGGTCTCACCCTGGTCCTCCTGTTTGAGGTGGTCTCACCCTGGTCCTCCTGTTTGAGGTGGTCTCACCCTGGCCCACCTGTTTGAGGTGGTCTCACCCTGGTCACCTGTTTGAGGTGGTCTCACCCTGGTCCTGTTTGAGGTGGTCTCACCCTGGTCCACCTGTTTGAGGTGGTCTCACCCTGGTCCTCCTGTTTGAGGTGGTCTCACCCTGGTCCACCTGTTTGAGGTGGTCTCACCCTGGTCCACCTGTTTGAGGTGGTCTCACCTTGGTCCTCCTGTTTGAGGTGGTCTCACCCTGGTCACCTGTTTGAGGTGGTCTCACTCTGGTCCACCTGTTTGAGGTGGTCTCACCCTGGTCCTCCTGTTTGAGGTGGTCTCACCCTGGTCCACCTGTTTGAGGTGGTCTCACCCTGGTCCTCCTGTTTGAGGTGGTCTCACCCTGGTCCTGTTTGAGTTGGTCTCACCCTGGTCCACCTGTTTGAGGTGGTCTCACTCTGGTCCTCCTGTTTGAGGTGGTCTCACCCTGGTCCACCTGTTTGAGGTGGTCTCACCCTGGTCACCTGTTTGAGGTGGTCTCACCCTGGTCCTGTTTGAGATGGTCTCACCCTGGCCCACCTGTTTCAGGTGGTCTCACCCTGGTCCTGTTTCAGGTGGTCTCACCCTGGTCCTCCTGTTTGAGGTGGTCTCACCCTGGTCCTCCTGTTTGAGGTGGTCTCACCCTGGTCACCTGTTTGAGGTGGTCTCACCCTGGTCCTGTTTGAGATGGTCTCACCCTGGTCCTCCTGTTTGAGGTGGTCTCACCCTGGTCCTGTTTGAGGTGGTCTCACCCTGGTCCTCCTGTTTGAGGTGGTCTCACCCTGGTCCTGTTTGAGATGGTCTCACCCTGGTCCACCTGTTTGAGGTGGTCTCACCCTGGTCTTGTTTGAGATGGTCTCACCCTGGTCCACCTGTTTGAGGTGGTCTCACCCTGGTCTTGTTTGAGGTGGTCTCACCCTGGTCACCTGTTTGAGGTGGTCTCACCCTGGTCTTGTTTGAGGTGGTCTCACCCTGGTCACCTGTTTGAGGTGGTCTCACCCTGGTCTTGTTTGAGGTGATCTCACCCTGGTCACCTGTTTGAGGTGGTCTCACCCTGGTCACCTGTTTGAGGTGGTCTCACCCTGGTCCTCCTGTTTGAGGTGGTCTCACCCTGGTCTTGTTTGAGGTGGTCTCACCCTGGTCACCTGTTTGAGGTGGTCTCACCCTGGTCTTGTTTGAGGTGATCTCACCCTGGTCCTGTTTGAGGTGGTCTCACCCTGGTCACCTGTTTGAGGTGGTCTCACCCTGGTCTTGTTTGAGGTGATCTCACCCTGGTCACCTGTTTGAGGTGGTCTCACCCTGGTCTTGTTTGAGGTGATCTCACCCTGGTCCTGTTTGAGGTGGTCTCACCCTGGTCACCTGTTTGAGGTAGTCTCACCCTGGTCTTGTTTGAGGTGATCTCACCCTGGTCACCTGTTTGAGGTGGTCTCACCCTGGTCCACCTGTTTGAGGTGGTCTCACCCTGGTCCTCCTGTTTGAGGTGGTCTCACCCTGGTCCACCTGTTTGAGGTGGTCTCACCCTGGTCACCTGTTTGAGGTGGTCTCACCCTGGTCCACCTGTTTGAGGTGGTCTCACCCTGGTCCACCTGTTTGAGGTGGTCTCACCCTGGTCCACCTGTTTGAGGTGGTCTCACCCTGGTCCTGTTTGAGGTGGTCTCACCCTGGTCCTGTTTGAGATGGTATCACCCTGGTCCACCTGTTTGAGGTGGTCTCACCCTGGTCCACCTGTTTGAGGTGGTCTCACCCTGGTCCACCTGTTTGAGGTGGTCTCACCCTGGTCCACCTGTTTGAGGTGGTCTCACCCTGGTCCTGTTTGAGGTGGTCTCACCCTGGTCCTCCTGTTTGAGGTGGTCTCACCCTGGTCCTCCTGTTTGAGGTGGTCTCACCCTAGTTCTGTTTGAGGTGGTCTCACTCTGGTCACCTCTTTGAGGTGGTCTCACCCTGGTCCACCTGTTTGAGGTGGTCTCACCCTGGTCCACCTGTTTGAGGTGGTCTCACCCTGGTCTTGTTTGAGATGGTCTCACCCTGGTCCACCTGTTTGAGGTGGTCTCACCCTGGTCCACCTGTTTGAGGTGGTCTCACCCTGGTCCACCTGTTTGAGGTGGTCTCACCCTGGCCCACCTGTTTGAGGTGGTCTCACCCTGGTCCACCTGTTTGAGGTGGTCTCACCCTGGCCCACCTGTTTGAGGTGGTCTCACCCTGGTCCTGTTTGAGGTGGTCTCACCCTGGTCCACCTGTTTGAGGTGGTCTCACCCTGGTCCTGTTTGAGGTGGTCTCACCCTGGTCCACCTGTTTGAGGTGGTCTCACCCTGGTCCTCCTGTTTGAGGTGGTCTCACCCTGGTCACCTGTTTGAGGTGGTCTCACCCTGGTCCTGTTTGAGGTGGTCTCACCCTGGTCCACCTGTTTGAGGTGGTCTCACCCTGGTCCTCCTGTTTGAGGTGGTCTCACACTGGTCACCTGTTTGAGGTGGTCTCACCCTGGTCCTGTTTGAGGTGGTCTCACACTGGTCCACCTGTTTGAGGTGGTCTCACCCTGGTCATCCTGTTTGAGGTGGTCTCACCCTGGTCCTCCTGTTTAAGGTGGTCTCACCCTGGTCCTCCTGTTTGAGGTGGTCTCACCCTGGTCCTCCTGTTTGAGGTGGTCTCACCCTGGTCCTGTTTGAGATGGTCTCACCCTGGTCCTGTTTTAGGTGGTCTCACCCTGGTCCACCTGTTTGAGGTGGTCTCACCCTGGTCATCTGTTTGAGGTGGTCTCACCCTGGTCCTCCTGTTTAAGGTGGTCTCACCCTGGTCCTCCTGTTTGAGGTGGTCTCACCCTGGTCCTCCTGTTTGAGGTGGTCTCACCCTGGTCCTGTTTGAGGTGGTCTCACCCTGGCCCATCTGTTTGAGGTGGTCTCACCCTGGTCCACCTGTTTCAGGTGGTCTCACCCTGGTCCTCCTGTTTGAGGTGGTCTCACCCTGGTCCACCTGTTTGAGGTGGTCTCACCCTGGTCCTGTTTGAGGTGGTCTCACCCTGGTCCACCTGTTTGAGGTGGTCTCACCCTGGTCCACCTGTTTCAGGTGGTCTCACCCTGGTCCTCCTGTTTGAGGTGGTCTCACCCTGGTCCACCTGTTTCAGGTGGTCTCACCCTGGTCCTCCTGTTTGAGGTGGTCTCACCCTGGTCCTCCTGTTTGAGGTGGTCTCACCCTGGCCCACCTGTTTGAGGTGGTCTCACCCTGGTCACCTGTTTGAGGTGGTCTCACCCTGGTCCTGTTTGAGGTGGTCTCACCCTGGTCCACCTGTTTGAGGTGGTCTCACCCTGGTCCTCCTGTTTGAGGTGGTCTCACCCTGGTCCACCTGTTTGAGGTGGTCTCACCCTGGTCCACCTGTTTGAGGTGGTCTCACCTTGGTCCTCCTGTTTGAGGTGGTCTCACCCTGGTCACCTGTTTGAGGTGGTCTCACTCTGGTCCACCTGTTTGAGGTGGTCTCACCCTGGTCCTCCTGTTTGAGGTGGTCTCACCCTGGTCCACCTGTTTGAGGTGGTCTCACCCTGGTCCTCCTGTTTGAGGTGGTCTCACCCTGGTCCTGTTTGAGTTGGTCTCACCCTGGTCCACCTGTTTGAGGTGGTCTCACTCTGGTCCTCCTGTTTGAGGTGGTCTCACCCTGGTCCACCTGTTTGAGGTGGTCTCACCCTGGTCCTGTTTGAGTTGGTCTCACCCTGGTCCACCTGTTTGAGGTGGTCTCACCCTGGTCCTGTTTGAGTTGGTCTCACCCTGGTCCACCTGTTTGAGGTGGTCTCACCCTGGTCCTGTTTGAGATGGTCTCACCCTGGTCCACCTGTTTGAGGTGGTCTCAGTCTGGTCCTGTTTGAGGTGGTCTCACCCTGGTCCACCTGTTTGAGGTGGTCTCACCCTGGTCCACCTGTTTGAGGTGGTCTCACCCTGGTCTTGTTTGAGTTGGTCTCACCCTGGTCCACCTGTTTGAGGTGGTCTCACCCTGGTCCTCCTGTTTGAAGTGGTCTCACCCTGGTCCTCCTGTTTGAGGTGGTCTCACCCTGGTCCACCTGTTTGAGGTGGTCTCACCCTGGTCACCTGTTTGAGGTGGTCTCACCCTGGTCCTGTTTGAGATGGTCTCACCCTGGCCCACCTGTTTCAGGTGGTCTCACCCTGGTCCTGTTTCAGGTGGTCTCACCCTGGTCCTCCTGTTTGAGGTGGTCTCACCCTGGTCCTCCTGTTTGAGGTGGTCTCACCCTGGTCACCTGTTTGAGGTGGTCTCACCCTGGTCCTGTTTGAGATGGTCTCACCCTGGTCCTCCTGTTTGAGGTGGTCTCACCCTGGTCCTGTTTGAGGTGGTCTCACCCTGGTCCTCCTGTTTGAGGTGGTCTCACCCTGGTCCTGTTTGAGATGGTCTCACCCTGGTCCACCTGTTTGAGGTGGTCTCACCCTGGTCTTGTTTGAGATGGTCTCACCCTGGTCCACCTGTTTGAGGTGGTCTCACCCTGGTCTTGTTTGAGGTGGTCTCACCCTGGTCACCTGTTTGAGGTGGTCTCACCCTGGTCTTGTTTGAGGTGGTCTCACCCTGGTCACCTGTTTGAGGTGGTCTCACCCTGGTCTTGTTTGAGGTGATCTCACCCTGGTCACCTGTTTGAGGTGGTCTCACCCTGGTCACCTGTTTGAGGTGGTCTCACCCTGGTCCTCCTGTTTGAGGTGGTCTCACCCTGGTCTTGTTTGAGGTGGTCTCACCCTGGTCACCTGTTTGAGGTGGTCTCACCCTGGTCTTGTTTGAGGTGATCTCACCCTGGTCCTGTTTGAGGTGGTCTCACCCTGGTCACCTGTTTGAGGTGGTCTCACCCTGGTCTTGTTTGAGGTGATCTCACCCTGGTCACCTGTTTGAGGTGGTCTCACCCTGGTCTTGTTTGAGGTGATCTCACCCTGGTCCTGTTTGAGGTGGTCTCACCCTGGTCACCTGTTTGAGGTAGTCTCACCCTGGTCTTGTTTGAGGTGATCTCACCCTGGTCACCTGTTTGAGGTGGTCTCACCCTGGTCTACCTGTTTGAGGTGGTCTCACCCTGGTCCTCCTGTTTGAGGTGGTCTCACCCTGGTCCACCTGTTTGAGGTGGTCTCACCCTGGTCACCTGTTTGAGGTGGTCTCACCCTGGTCCACCTGTTTGAGGTGGTCTCACCCTGGTCCACCTGTTTGAGGTGGTCTCACCCTGGTCCACCTGTTTGAGGTGGTCTCACCCTGGTCATGTTTGAGGTGGTCTCACCCTGGTCCTGTTTGAGATGGTATCACCCTGGTCCACCTGTTTGAGGTGGTCTCACCCTGGTCCACCTGTTTGAGGTGGTCTCACCCTGGTCCACCTGTTTGAGGTGGTCTCACCCTGGTCCACCTGTTTGAGGTGGTCTCACCCTGGTCCTGTTTGAGGTGGTCTCACCCTGGTCCTCCTGTTTGAGGTGGTCTCACCCTGGTCCTCCTGTTTGAGGTGGTCTCACCCTAGTTCTGTTTGAGGTGGTCTCACTCTGGTCACCTGTTTGAGGTGGTCTCACCCTGGTCCACCTGTTTGAGGTGGTCTCACCCTGGTCCACCTGTTTGAGGTGGTCTCACCCTGGTCTTGTTTGAGATGGTCTCACCCTGGTCCACCTGTTTGAGGTGGTCTCACCCTGGTCCACCTGTTTGAGGTGGTCTCACCCTGGTCCACCTGTTTGAGGTGGTCTCACCCTGGCCCACCTGTTTGAGGTGGTCTCACCCTGGTCCACCTGTTTGAGGTGGTCTCACCCTGGCCCACCTGTTTGAGGTGGTCTCACCCTGGTCCTGTTTGAGGTGGTCTCACCCTGGTCCACCTGTTTGAGGTGGTCTCACCCTGGTCCACCTGTTTGAGGTGGTCTCACCCTGGTCCACCTGTTTGAGGTGGTCTCACCCTGGTCCTCCTGTTTGAGGTGGTCTTACCCTGGTCACCTGTTTGAGGTGGTCTCACCCTGGTCCTGTTTGAGGTGGTCTCACCCTGGTCCACCTGTTTGAGGTGGTCTCACCCTGGTCCTCCTGTTTGAGGTGGTCTCACACTGGTCACCTGTTTGAGGTGGTCTCACCCTGGTCCTGTTTGAGGTGGTCTCACACTGGTCCACCTGTTTGAGGTGGTCTCACCCTGGTCCTGTTTGAGGTGGTCTCACCCTGGTCTTCCTGTTTGAGGTGGTCTCACCCTGGTCCTCCTGTTTGAGGTGGTCTCACCCTGGTCACTTGTTTGAGGTGGTCTCACCCTGGTCCTGTTTGAGGTGGTCTCACACTGGTCCACCTGTTTGAGGTGGTCTCACCCTGGTCCTCCTGTTTGAGGTGGTCTCACCCTGGTCCTCCTGTTTGAGGTGGTCTCACCCTGGTCCTCCTGTTTGAGGTGGTCTCACCCTGGTCCTCCTGTTTGAGGTGGTCTCACCCTGGTCCTGTTTGAGGTGGTCTCACCCTGGTCCTCCTGTTTGAGGTGGTCTCACCCTGGTCCTCCTGTTTGAGGTGGTCTCACCCTGGTCACTTGTTTGAGGTGGTCTCACCCTGGTCCTCCTGTTTGAGGTGGTCTCACCCTGGTCCACCTGTTTGAGGTGGTCTCACCCTGGTCCTCCTTTTTGAGGTGGTCTCACCATGGTCCTGTTTGAGGTGGTCTCACCCTGGTCCTCCTGTTTGAGGTGGTCTCACCCTGGTCCTCCTGTTTGAGGTGGTCTCACCCTGGTCCTCCTGTTTGAGGTGGTCTCTTACCCTGGTCCTCTTGTTTTAGGTGGTCTCACCCTGGTCCACCTGTTTGAGGTGGTCTCACCCTGGTCCTCCTGTTTGAGGTGGTCTCACCCTGGTCCTCCTGTTTGAGGTGGTCTCACCCTGGTCCTCCTGTTTGAGGTGGTCTCACCATGGTCCTGTTTGAGGTGGTCTCACCCTGGTCCTCCTGTTTGAGGTGGTCTCACCCTGGTCCTCCTGTTTGAGGTGGTCTCACCCTGGTCCTCCTGTTTTAGGTGGTCTCACCCTGGTCCTCCTGTTCGAGGTGGTCTCACCCTGGTCCTCCTGTTTGAGGTGGTCTCACCCTGGTCCTCCTATTTGAGGTGGTCTCACCCTGGTCCTCCTGTTTGAGGTGGTCTCACCCTGGTCCTCCTGTTTGAGGTGGTCTCACCCTGGTCCTCCTGTTTGAGGTGGTCTCACCCTGGTCCTCCTGTTTGAGGTGGTCTCACCCTGGTCCTCCTGTTTGAGGTGGTCTCACCCTGGTCCTGTTTGAGGTGGTCTCACCCTGGTCCTCCTGTTTGAGGTGGTCTCACCCTGATCCTGTTTGAGGTGGTCTCACCCTGGTCCTCCTGTTTGAGGTGGTCTCACCCTGGTCCTGTTTTAGGTGGTCTCACCCTGGTCACCTGTTTGAGGTGGTCTCACCCTGGTCCTCCTGTTTGAGGTGGTCTCACCCTGGTCCTCCTGTTTGAGGTGGTCTCACCCTGGTCCTCCTGTTTGAGGTGGTCTCACCCTGGTCCACCTGTTTGAGGTGGTCTCACCCTGGTCCTGTTTGAGGTGGTCTCACACTGGTCCTGTTTGATTTGGTCTCACCCTGGTCCTGTTTGAGGTGGTCTCACCCTGGTCCTGTTTGAGGTGGTCTCACCCTGGTCCACCTGTTTGAGGTGGTCTCACCCTGATCCTGTTTGAGGTGGTCTCACCCTGGTCCTGTTTGAGGTGGTCTCACCCTGGTCCACCTGTTTGAGGTGGTCTCACCCTGGTCCACCTGTTTGAGGTGGTCTCACCCTGATCCTGTTTTAGGTGGTCTCACCCTGGTCACCTGTTTGATGTGGTCTCACCCTGGTCACCTGTTTGAGGTGGTCTCACCCTGGTCCACCTGTTTGAGGTGGTCTCACCCTGATCCTGTTTGAGGTGGTCTCACCCTGGTCACCTGTTTGAGGTGGTCTCACCCTGGTCCTTCTGTTTTAGGTGGTCTCACCCTGGTCCTGTTTGAGGTGGTCTCACCCTGGTCCTGTTTGAGGTGGTCTCACCCTGGTCACCTGTTTGAGGTGGTCTCACCCTGGTCCTCCTGTTTGAGGTGGTCTCACCCTGGTCCTCCTGTTTGAGGTGGTCTCACCCTGGTCCTGTTTGAGGTGGTCTCACCCTGGTCCTCCTGTTTGAGGTGGTCTCACCCTGGTCCTGTTTTAGGTGGTCTCACCCTGGTCACCTGTTTGAGGTGGTCTCACCCTGGTCCTCCTGTTTGAGGTGGTCTCACCCTGGTCCTCCTGTTTGAGGTGGTCTCACCCTGGTCCACCTGTTTGAGGTGGTCTCACCCTGGTCCTGTTTGAGGTGGTCTCACCCTGGTCCTGTTTGAGGTGGTCTCACCCTGGTCCACCTGTTTGAGGTGGTCTCACCCTGGTCCTGTTTGAGGTGGTCTCACCCTGGTCACCTGTTTGAGGTGGTCTCACCCTGGTCACCTGTTTGAGGTGGTCTCACCCTGGTCCACCTGTTTGAGGTGGTCTCACTCTGGTCCACCTGTTTGAGGTGGTCTCACCCTGGTCTGCCTGTTTGAGGTGGTCTCACCCTGGTCCACCTGTTTGAGGTGGTCTCACCCTGGTCCTGTTTGAGGTGGTCTCACCCTGGTCACCTGTTTGAGGTGGTCTCACCCTGGTCACCTGTTTGAGGTGGTCTCACCCTGGTCACCTGTTTGAGGTGGTCTCATCCTGGTCCACCTGTTTGAGGTGGTCTCACCCTGGTCTGCCTGTTTGAGGTGGTCTCACCCTGGTCTGCCTGTTTGATATTGTGATACTATACAAATCGCTTGCATGCATCATGCAGGTGACAGTAGCTTAGACATTTCATAACAATTGTACAAAGCCACTCTGTTCAATTCAATCACAATCATCTACTTCTTAATACATTGACCGCCAGCAGCAGGGGGCGCTGATCCCCCTTCATTGCCAGGTCTTTATTCAATGGATATAGTTTTAGACTGCGACATTTGCGAGTGCTTAAAATATATCTTATATTATAACTATGGGTCTAATACACCCGTCGATTGTCAGTGAGTTGCTTCCAGTCAACATGGCCAAAACAGATTGTTTTTTCATCTGTACATTTCCGTTTTATACCGTTTTGAATACGAGTATGGTTTGGGTTATTCTGAGTAATTCCAGGAAAAGACGAGAAAAAGGCATTTTAGTGTAATCTAGTCATCATGTTGTAATTTTTTGACTAATTATCTAATCATCCTGAAATCAACGCTAGATTATCATTATTATATCTCGTCGTGCATACACGAAATGGCAATCGTAAAATACAGTCTATTCAGCTATGCACAGTTCACGTAGGAGGCAAATGTATTCCTAATACCATTATTTATTGTTAACTTTTGTCAGACACAGCCACAATGTACAAACGGATAGCACTAGAACTAGCAAACGCTTCCACACAACTCATACAATGCAAGGGGCATTGATAACATAATAACTAACATTCTCACATACAGTAGCATGTGAGAAAATTAAGAACAACTGTATTTCAGCAAATGTACTTAATTCTCTCTCTATCTCTATCTCTCTCTCTATCTCTCTCTCTCACACAGCAAGCAATTGTCCATCATGCTCTCTTTACCCTTTAAATGCCAGTGTTTGTGATGGGCATCACAAATTATTGTAAAAAAGAAAATGTGTCAATGATTAGCAGCAACACAGATTTTGATGGATTTTTTGTAATGTCAGATTTAACACCAACTCTTTTCAGAAAAGTGGGAGTATTTCATTTTTTATCTGACATTACAAAAGAAAATTAAAAATTATGATCAGGGCTGAAGTTGAATTAAAGTTGTATGACTGAATAGTTGTAGACTGAATTACTCTCTGTCATAGTGATCTCCTGGTTGTTCCCCACTTAGATTATCTAACTATCGCGCCGCCGCAACCAGAAACACTGGCCTGGCCTGCTTCTAAGTTCAGTGGCCTGACTGAAAAAAAAAAAGTGTGCTTTTTTGTAAATGTTTTCAAGTACCACCAACAGTACCACCAAGTACCACTAGTGGTACGCGTACCACAGTTTGAGAACCACTGCCATAGACCATTTCCTCTCTGTGCGTTCAGTAGAAAGCTATCCGGCGGCAAGCTAGTCTAGCTTAGCACACGATCTGAAACTAGCCTAGCTTAGCACAAGTGAACAGAACAGAAGTCCTTAGAACAGGCTGTCATCCCCACCTGCCTGAAGAAGTCTACTATTATCCCTGTACCCAAAAAATCCAAGCCTGCTTGCCTCAACGACTACCGCCCTGTAGCTCTCACCTCCATAGCCATGAAGTGCTTTGAGAAGCTAGTAAAGGGCTACATCTGCTCCTCCCTCCCCATCAACATGGACCCCCTGCAATTTGCATACCGCCCCAACAGGTCCACGGAGGACGCCATAGCCCATGTGCTGCACACAGCAGCATCACACCTGGACAAGAAGAAGGGGAACTATGTGAGAATGCTATTCATCGACTACAGCTCAGCATTCAATACCATAGTCCCCTCCATACTCATAGCCAAGCTCAGGGACCTGGGCTTGAACTATGACCTCTGCCAGTGGGTCTTGGACTTCCTGACGGGCAGACCCCAGGTGGTGAGAGCAGGCAACTGCACCTCCTCATCCATCACCCTCAACATAGGGGCCCCCCAGGGCTATGTTCTGAGTCCCCTCCTCTACTCCCTGTACACACACGACTGTGTGGCTCAGCGGAGTAGCAATACAATCATCAAATTTGCTGACGACACAGTGGTGGTGGGCCTGATCTCTGCCAACGACGAGAGGGCCTACCTGGAAGAGGTCAAGGTCCTGGCGGGATGGTGCCAGGAAAACAGCCTCTCCCTGAACGTCAGCAAAACAAAGGAGATGATTGTGGACTTCAGGAGGTCGGGGGTCAATGACTACAGCCCCCTCAGCATCGACGGGGCACCGGTTGAGAGAGTCAACAGCTTTAAGTACCTCGGAGCCCACATATCCGAGGACTTGACATGGACCACACACATTGACAGTGTTGTGAAGAAGGCACGACAACGCCTCTACTTCCTCAGGCGCCTAAGAAAGTTCCAAGTCAGTCAGAAGATCCTTAAGAACTTCTACTCATGTACAATAGAGAGCATCCTGACTGGCAACATCACCTCCTGGTTTGGGAATAGCACTGCACAATACCGAAGCAGACTACAAAGAGTGACACGTTCAGCCGAACGCACAATTGGAGGGGGGCTCCCCACCCTCCAGAACATTTACAACAAGCGGTGCAGGGGCAAGGCTAAGAGAATCATTAAAGACTCCAGTCACCCGAACAACTGCCTCTTTGAACTGCTGCGGTCAGGCAAGAGATACCGGAGTCTCAAGGCGAGCACAAAGACTCAGAAGAAGCTTCTATCCCCAGGCCATCAGGCTGCTAAACGAACAATGAACACTACACAACAACAACCATCAAACGCACATAGCACACACATCCACACGCACACACTCACTTTAAACAAACACACTGTAGCACCCACTCCACACACTTTATAGCACACACTCACTTTAAACAAACACACTGTAGCACCCACTCCACACACTTTATAGCACACACCCACTTTAAACAAACACACTGTAGCACCCACCCCCCACACTTTATATTTATTGATGAAGGATTGCACTACAACTCGTACACCTTACTGTAAATTGTACCTAAATTGTACCTCATCCCATTTCTGCTTTGCACTATATAGTATTGTACATTAGTACACTGCATAGTATTGTATATTATATGGTAACTCAGAACATTGTACATATGTCTATACTGAACACTGTGACCTCATTTTCTACTTCTAAATTACATGCTATACTATGTTATTTGATACTATCTTGTCTAGCACAGTCTCTGGAGCGTAACAGTAAGAAGCATTTTGTATGAAAGTATTCTGTACTTCTGTATGACAACTATTAAAGAAACTTGAAACTTGAATGGAGGCGGATATCCACTCCAATCCGGGAGAGGTGTTTTTGGCCAACAGCTAGGCTAGTGGTCTGTATCCTTCCATTAATTTGTTCTCTTGAAATCTGCGGGTTATTTGAGGATTGATTGATTGATTGAAACCTTTATTTATTCTCAAAATGGACATTGAGGTTTTACGCCGTTGAGATTATAAGTTCAAACAGTTCAGAATAGATATACAATGAGAGATAATGCGTTATAAAAATGCATCTGGGGATTTAGGAAAATAGATAGAAGGAAAGAAAGAAAGAAAGAAAGAAAGAAAGAAAGAAAGAAAGAAAGAAAGAAAGAAAGAAAGAAAGAAAGAAAGAAAGAAAGAAAGAAAGAAAGAAAGAAAGAAAGAAAGAAAGAAAGAAAGAAAGAAAGAAAGAAAGAAAGAAAGAAAGAAAGAAAGAAAGAACAATCTGGGCAGAAATGTACTTCTATAACCACTGGCAGTCCACGCGCAGAAAGTGCACCACTAAGCTAACCATCGAAGATTTAATCATTATTATTGTGTCCCGTTCCAGCAATGTGTTTAAAGCCTTTAAAGCCTTTCCCCCAAGTTCCCCCAATCGATCATCCTTTACTGCTACAGCGGCCTCCGACTGTCCTCTCCCAAATATCACACGGGAGAACGGAACGGCTATGTGTGCAGTAAAAAGAGTGTGGCTTGTAAAGCAGCCGGTGTGTATCGTGTGTCCGGGCCGGGGGCTAGCAGGGAGCCCAATGCAGAGAGTGGACCTACTGTAAGGGGCCTAGCAGGGAGCACAATGCAGAGAGTGGCCATACTGTGAGGGGCCTAGCAGGGAGCAGGGAGCACGATGCAGAGAGTGGACATACTGTAAGGAGCCTAGCAGGGAGCCCAATGCAGAGAGTGGACATACTGTAAGGGGCCTAGCAGGGAGCACAATGCAGAGAGTGGACATACTGTAAGGGGCCTAGCAGGGAGCACAATGCAGAGAGTGGACATACTGTAAGGGGCCTAGCAGGGAGCCCAATGCAGAGAGTGGACATACTGTAAGGAGCCTAGCAGGGAGCACAATGCAGAGAGTGGACATATTGTAAGGGGCCTAGCAGGGAGCACAATGCAGAGAGTGGACATACTGTAAGGGGCCTAGCAGGGAGCACAATGCAGAGAGTGGACATACTGTAAGGGGCCTAGCAGGGAGCACAATGCAGAGAGTGGACATACTGTAAGGGGCCTAGCAGGGAGCACAATGCAGAGAGTGGACATACTGTAAGGAGCCTAGCAGGGAGCACAATGTGGAGAGTGGACATACAGATGTGGGACTGGAAAACGAGGCGTCTACCGCCGGTAGCAAGCTAGATGACGCTAGATGACGTCTTTTTAAGCTGCTCTGCCTGGTTCAACCAGTAGGGGGAGTCGAGTTACATGGTGGAGAGTGGGAGCTATTCTACAATCTGTGTGTGTGTGTGTGTGCATGCGACACTAGTCTTGGACATATTATTTTGCAATGTAATGCTTTTCTGTAGATTATTTGACTGTCATTGGTACAGTAATGGTGTGGTATTTTCGATTAACGTGCGTTTTTTATGGATAATCATCTAGATACTCAGATACAGTGCAGTATTATTCTTTACGAGACAACCCATACGTGCTGGCACCGAAGACCCGCCCTACTCTGCCTCTGATTCGCAGAATGTGGCTCTAGTTAGGCTCTGGTTGGGGGAAATGTAACTGGCCCGTCGATTATTGTGACCAGGCTTTCCTGTGGATTTCAGCTGTCGCTGTACTGAATTTACTGGTAAGCTAACTTCGGTTTAACGTTAGTTTGTTTACTACAGTTATGTAGTCAACTAAGGTAACGTTACAGTAGCAACTGCTCAAATAAAGCTGTATCCAGATTGCTGTCAAGTTAACGTTATGGTCTCTCGAAAATCTAATGCGACCTCAAGGCTTTTCAACACTGGCTGCGTAATATTAGTTAACGTTAACGAAAATGGGGGACCCTGATGTAAACAAGACTAAAGTCTTTCTCTGGTCTGTGCATCCCCTTAACAATTGTGTGTGTTGAGCTGTACTGTATTGTACTCATTCTGCAATCTGTTAATGACATTTACATATCTGT